>NW_024608229.1:10000-54339 GCF_018296145.1 Oncorhynchus tshawytscha | reverse complement strand
TATGAGATGAGCATGTAAACAAAGTGGCATAGTTAAAGTGGCTAGTGATACATGTATTACATAAGGATGCAGTCAATGATATAGAGTACAGTATCAACGTATGCATATGAGATGAATAATGTAGGGTAAGTAACATTATATAAGGTAGCATTGTTTAAAGTGGCTAGTGATATATTTACATCATTTCCCATCAATTCCCATGATTAAAGTGGCTGGAGTAGAGTCAGTGTCATTGACAGTGTGTTGGCAGCAGCCACTCAATGTTAGTGGTGGCTGTTTAACAGTCTGATGGCCTTGAGATAGAAGCTGTTTTTCAGTCTCTCGGTCCCAGCTTTGATGCACCTGTACTGACCTCGCCTTCTGGATGATAGCGGGGTGAACAGGCAGTGGCTTGGGTGGTTGATGTCCTTGATGATCTTTATGGCCTTCCTGTAACATCGGGTGGTGTAGGTGTCCTGGAGGGCAGGTAGTTTGCCCCCGGTGATGCGTTGTGCAGACCTCACTACCCTCTGGAGAGCCTTACGGTTGAGGGCGGAGCAGTTGCCGTACCAGGCGGTGATACAGCCCGCCAGGATGCTCTCGATTGTGCATCTGTAGAAGTTTGTGAGTGCTTTGGTGACAAGCAGAATTTCTTCAGCCTCCTGAGGTTGAAGAGGCGCTGCTGCGCCTTCTTCACGATGCTGTCTGTGTGAGTGGACCAATTCAGTTTGTCTGTGATGTGTATGCCGAGGAACTTAAAACTTGCTACCCTCTCCACTACTGTTCCATCGATGTGGATAGGGGGTGTTCCCTCTGCTGTTTCCTGAAGTCCACAATCATCTCCTTAGTTTTGTTGACGTTGAGTGTGAGGTTATTTTCCTGACACCACACTCCGAGGGCCCTCACCTCCTCCCTGTAGGCCGTCTCGTCGTTGTTGGTAATCAAGCCTACCACTGTTGTGTCGTCCGCAAACTTGATGATTGAGTTGGAGGCGTGCGTGGCCACGCAGTCGTGGGTGAACAGGGAGTACAGGAGAGGGCTCAGAACGCACCCTTGTGGGGCCCCAGTGTTGAGGATCAGCGGGGAGGAGATGTTGTTGCCTACCCTCACAACCTGGGGGCGGCCCGTCAGGAAGTCCAGTACCCAGTTGCACAGGGCGGGGTCGAGACCCAGGGTCTCGAGCGTGATGACGAGCTTGGAGGGTACTATGGTGTTGAATGCCGAGCTGTAGTCGATGAACAGCATTCTCACATAGGTATTCCTCTTGTCCAGATGGGTTAGGGCAGTGTGCAGTGTGGTTGAGATTGCATCGTCTGTGGACCTATTTGGGCGGTAAGCAAATTGGAGTGGGTCTAGGGTGTCAGGTAGGGTGGAGGTGATATGGTCCTTGACTAGTCTCTCAAAGCACTTCATGATGACGGATGTGAGTGCTACGGGCGGTAGTCGTTTAGCTCAGTTACCTTAGCTTTCATGGGAACAGGAACAATGGTGGCCCTCTTGAAGCATGTGGGAACAGCAGACTGGTATAGGGATTGATTGAATATGTCCGTAAACACACCGGCCAGCTGGTCTGCGCATGCTCTGAGGGCGCGGCTGGGGATGCCGTCTGGGCCTGCAGCCTTGCGAGGGTTAACACGTTTAAATGTCTTACTCACCTCGGCTGCAGTGAAGGAGAGACCGCATGTTTTCGTTGCAGGCCGTGTCAGTGGCACTGTATTGTCCTCAAAGCGGGCAAAAAGTTATTTAGTCTGCCTGGGAGCAAGACATCCTGGTCCGTGACTGGGCTGGATTTCTTCCTGTAGTCCGTGATTGACTGTAGACCCTGCCACATACCTCTTGTGTCTGAGCCGTTGAATTGAGATTCTACTTTGTCTCTGTACTGACGCTTAGCTTGTTTGATAGCCTTGCGGAGGGAATAGCTGCACTGTTTGTATTCGGTCATGTTACCAGACACCTTGCCCTGATTAAAAGCAGTGCTTCGCGCTTTCAGTTTCACACGAATGCTGCCATCAATCCACGGTTTCTGGTTAGGGAATGTTTTAATCGTTGCTATGGGAACGACATCTTCAACGCACGTTCTAATGAACTCGCACACTGAATCAGCGTATTCGTCAATATTGTTATCTGACGCAATACGAAACATGTCCAAGTCCACGTGATGGAAGCAGTCTTGGAGTGTGGAGTCAGCTTGGTCGGACCAGCGTTGGACAGACCTCAGCGTGGGAGCCTCTTGTTTTAGTTTCTGTCTGTAGGCAGGGATCAACAAAATGGAGTCGTGGTCAGACCAGAGGACAGCAGAGATATATTATGTGGTTCTACCAGAGGACAGCAGATATATATAATATGGTTCTACCAGAGGACAGCAGAGATATTTTATGTGGTTCTACCAGAGGACAGCAGATACTGTATATATTATATGGTTCTACCAGAGGACAGCAGAGATATTTTACGTGGTTCTACCAGAGGACCAGAGGACAGCAGAGATATATTATGTGGTTCTACCAGAGGACCAGAGGACAGCAGAGATATTTTATGTGGTTCTACCAGAGGACCAGAGGACAGCAGAGATATTTTATGTGGTTCTACCAGAGGACAGCAGAGATATTTTATGTGGTTCTACCAGAGGACAGCAGAGATATTTTATGTGGTTCTACCAGAGGACAGCAGAGATATTTTATGTGGTTCTACCAGAGGACAGCAGAGATATTTTATGTGGTTCTACCAGAGGACAGCAGAGATATATTATGTGGTTCTACCAGAGGACAGCAGAGATATATTACGTGGTTCTACCAGAGGACAGCAGAGATATAATATGTGGTTCTACCAGAGGACAGCAGAGATATATTATGTGGTTCTACCAGAGGACCAGAGGACAGCAGAGATATATTATGTGGTTCTACCAGAGGACAGCAGAGATATATTATGTGGTTCTACCAGAGGACCAGAGGACAGCAGAGATATATTATGTGGTTCTACCAGAGGACAGCAGAGATATTTTATGTGGTTCTACCAGAGGACAGCAGAGATATATTATGTGGTTCTACCAGAGGACAGCAGAGATATATTATGTGGCTTGACCCACTCCAATTTGCTCACCGCTCAAATAGGTCCACAGACGATGCAATCTCAACCACACTGCACACTGCCCTAACCCATCTGGACAAGAGGAATACCTATGTGAGAATGCTGTTCATCGACTACAGCTCGGCATTCAACACCATAGTACCCTCCAAGCTCGTCATCAAGCTCGAGACCCTGGGTCTCGACCCCGCCCTGTGCAACCGGGTACTGGACTTCCTGACGGGCCGCCCCAGGTGGTGAGGGTAGGCAACAACATCTCCTCCCCGCTGATCCTCAACACTGGGGCCCCACAAGGGTGCGTTCTGAGCCCTCTCCTGTACTCCCTGTTCACCCACGACTGCGTGGCCACGCACGCCTCCAACTCAATCATCAAGTTTGCGGACGACACAACAGTGGTAGGCTTGATTACCAACAACGACGAGACGGCCTACAGGGAGGAGGTGAGGGCCCTCGGAGTGTGGTGTCAGGAAAATAACCTCACACTCAACGTCAACAAAACTAAGGAGATGATTGTGGACTTCAGGAAACAGCAGAGGGAACACCCCCCATCCACATCGATGGAACAGTAGTGGAGAGGGTAGCAAGTTTTAAGTTCCTCGGCATACACATCACAGACAAACTGAATTGGTCCACTCACACAGACAGCATCGTGAGGAAGGCGCAGCAGCGCCTCTTCAACCTCAGGAGGCTGAAGAAATTCGGCTTGTCACCAAAAGCACTCACAAACTTCTACAGATGCACAATCGAGAGCATCCTGGCGGGCTGTATCACCGCCTGGTATGGCAACTGCACCGCCCTCAACCGTAAGGCTCTCCAGAGGGTAGTGAGGTCTGCACAACGCATCACCGGGGGCAAACTACCTGCCCTCCAGGACACCTACACCACCCGATGCTACAGGAAGGCCATAAAGATCATCAAGGACATCAACCACCCGAGCCACTGCCTGTTCACCCCGCTGTCATCCAGAAGGCGAGGTCAGTACAGGTGCATCAAAGCTGGGACCGAGAGACTGAAAAACAGCTTCTATCTCAAGGCCATCAGACTGTTAAACAGCCACCACTAACATTGAGTGGCTACTGCCAACACACTGTCAATGACACTGACTCTACTCCAGCCACTTTATCATGGGAATTGATGGGAAATGATGTAAATATATCACTAGCCACTTTAAACAATGCTACCTTATATAATGTTACTTACCCTACATTATTCATCTCATATGCATACGTAGATACTGTACTCTATATCATCGACTGCATCCTTATGTAATACATGTATCACTAGCCACTTTAAAATGCCACTTGGTTTACATACTCATCTCATATGTATATACTGTACTCGATATCATCTACTGTATCTTGCCTATGCTGCTCTGTACCATCACTCATTCATATATCCTTATGTACATATTCTTTATCTCCTTACACTGTGTATAAGACAGTAGTTTTTTTGAATTGTTAGTTAGATTACTTGTTCGTTAATACTGCATTGTCGGAACTAGAAGCACAAGCATTTCGCTACACTCGCATTAACATCTGCTAACCATGTGTATGTGACAAATAAAATTTGATTTGATTTGATTTGGTTCAAGCAGACCAGGGAAGCGAGGAGAGAGGGAGAGAAAAGGAGGAGAGAAGAGGAGAGGTAAGAGGAGAGAGGGAGAGAAAAGGAGGAGAGAAGAGGAGAGGGGAGAGGAGAGGAGAGGTGAGGGGAAATGGGGAGGGAGAGGAGAGGAGAGGGGAAACGAGGAGGGAGAGGAGAGGAGAGGGGAAATGAGGAGGGAGAGGAGAGGGGAAATGGGCAGGGAGAGGAGAGGAGAGGGGAAATGGGCAGGGAGAGGAGAGGAGAGGGGAAATGGGCAGGGAGAGGAGAGGAGAGGGGAAATGGGCAGGGAGAGGAGAGGAGAGGAGAGGAGAGGAGAGGAGAGGAGAGGAGAGGAGAGGAGAGGAGAGGAGAGGAGAGGAGAGGAGAGGAGAGGAGAGGAGAGGAGAGGAGAGGAGAGGAGAGGGGAAATGGGCAGGGAGAGGAGAGGAGAGGAGAGGGGAAATGGGCAGGGAGAGGAGAGGAGAGGAGAGGAGAGGGAGAGGAGAGGAGAGGAGAGGAGAGGAGAGGAGAGGAGAGGAGAGGAGAGGAGAGGAGAGGAGAGGAGAGGAGAGGAGAGGAGAGAGAGGAGAGGAGAGGAGAGGGAAATGGGCAGGGAGAGGAGAGGAGAGGAGAGGAGAGGGGAAATGCGCAGGGAGAGGAGAGTTAGGAAGAGGAGAGGAGAGGAGAGGAGAGGGGAAATGGGCAGGGAGAGGGAAAGGCCAGTAATATTATTACTATGATCCAGCCCGGTTTGGCCCTGGACGGTGATGTGGTGATATGGCCTAGAGACCCTCGGTTGTCAGTATGACTAATCTCCTGTCTGTCTCTGTGGACATAACCAGCTGGCTGCATTGTTGATGAAGGCCAGGTTAAATAATTGGATGCCCTGGGTTATGAACGCCTTGCAAAGTTATTGCTAGCCTGATTCCAGATCAGTTTGTGCTGTCTTTCCCAGTTTTGACGTGACAAGGACCATAGGAGTTTGCAAGACAGCACAAACAGATCTGGCACCAGTGGAAGTGATTGCATGCCCTGGGTTATGAAGGTCTGTGGGCAAAGGAAGGAGAGGTGGCTTTTACATTTAGCTTTTAGCTTCTAAAGCAGGTTTAAAGGTTAGGTTTAGCATTTAGCTGTAGAGTTTAGCTTCTAAAGCAGGTTAAAGGGCAGGTTTAGCATTTAGCTGTAGCGTTTAGCTTCTAAAGCAGGTTTAAAGGTTAGGTTTAGCATTTAGCTGTAGCGTTTAGCTTCTAAAGCAGGTCCATAGAGACTAAGGCAGTGTCCTGTGTGGATTCCCATAGAGACTAAGACAGTGTCCTGTGTGGATTCCCATAGAGACTAAGACAGTGTCCTGTGTGGATTCCCATAGAGACTAAGACAGTGTCCTGTGAGGATTCCCATAGAGACTAAGACAGTGTCCTGTGTGGATTCCCATAGAGACTAAGACAGTGTCCTGTGTGGATTCCCATAGAGACTAAGACAGTGTCCTGTGAGGATTACAATAGAGACTAGGGTAGTGTCCTAAATGGCACCCTATTCCCTAGATTCCCTATAGGAAGAAGTGCACTAGAAAGGGAATAGGGTGCCATAGGGCCCTGGTTAAAAGAAGTGCACTACAAAGGGAATAGGGTGCCATTTTGGGACAGATCCTGAGGAATCGCTGTCCTTTATAGTATGGTATTTTATGTTCCGCTGTTGCGTCAACACACACGACTCCAGCATTCAACCGCAACACTTTGAAGGACGATAATCTTAGGCCACTCTAAAAAGGTGTCGTCTTTGTTTATTACTAGGAGATGCTGATTGGATAAAACCCCCCCAGAGTTTAACGAGCTAAGAAGGATGAAGCTGAGCGTGTTAGAGCCTAGTGTCTGTTGATAAAGTAACTTCTCATAAACGGAGACGATTAAATGCAATCTATATGAGAGTTAAGAAAAGCATATAAACGCCGTGGTGTGTGCAGTGCTTACATTTTTTATTTTATTCGATGATTTAATTTTAATGGACGACTTTCGCTCAGCAGCAGCACGCGGCTAATTAACGGACAGATCAAATTTCCTCAGCAATTTGTTTTCACTTTCAACATAACCTTTGAATCATTTAGACAGTGTGTCCAAATTCCACTATGTAGTGCACTACTATGGGCCCTGATTTAAAGCAGTGCACTGCAGCATAAAGAGAAGAGGATGCTATTTAGGACGAGGCCTTCATTTTAACATGACTTTTCCAGACGATGCTTTTCTCAGAGGGTTTCTTTAGCGTTGTATTTGAATGGTGATTCGGGTCTTTATCCAGAAGCTGCATTGGAGTCTAGTGATAAATATTATATTTAGTTACAGAATCATTTAGTTAAAAGGTCCAACGCAGCTGCTTTCATCTCAATAATCAAATCTTTTCTGGGTAACAATTACTGTGAATACATTACCGGGATTGTTTTCAATTAAAATGATCCAAAAAAAGACATTAAAAAAATTGGTTTTTAGCAAAGAGCCATTTCTCAAGGACTGTCTGGGAGTGGTCTGAGTGGGGCGGGGAAAACGGAAAACTAGCTGTTATTGGCAGAGAGGTTTGGAACGCTCTTTCTTATTGGTCTATTAACTCATTTACTGGTGATGTCACCAGGCAGGCCAAATCTCTTTCTTATTGGTCTATTAACTCATCTACTGGTGATGTCATCAGGCAGGACAAATCTCTTTCTTATTGGTCTATTAACTCATCTACTGGTGATGTCACCAGGCAGGCCAAATCTCTTTCTTATTGGTCTATTAACTCATCTACTGGTGATGCCACCAGGCAGGCCAAATCTCTTTCTTATTGGTCTATTAACTCATCTACTGGTGATGTCATCCAGACAAGCCAAATCTCTTTCTTATTGGTCTATTAACTCATCTACTGGTGATGTCACCAGGCAGGCCAAATCTCTTTCTTATTGGTCTATTAACTCATCTACTGGTGATGTCACCAGGCAGGCCAAATCTCTTTCTTATTGGTCTATTAACTCATTTACTGGTGATGTCATCAGGCAGGCCAAATCTCTTTCTTATTGGTCTATTAACTCATCTACTGGTGATGTCATCAGGCAGGCCAAATCTCTTTCTTATTGGTCTATTAACTCATCTACTGGTGATGTCATCAGGCAGGCCAAATCTCTTTCTTATTGGTCTATTAACTCATCTACTGGTGATGTCATCAGGCAGGCCAAATCTCTTTCTTATTGGTCTATTAACTCATTTACTGGTGATGTCACCAGACAGGCCAAATCTCTTTCTTATTGGTCTATTAACTCATTTACTGGTGATGTCACCAGACAGGCCAAATCTCTTTCTTATTGGTCTATTAACTCATCTACTGGTGATGCCACCAGACAGGCCAAATCTCTTTCTTATTGGTCTATTAACTCATTTACTGGTGATGTCACCAGACAGGCCAAATCTCTTTCTTATTGGTCTATTAACTCATCTACTGGTGATGTCATCAGGCAGGCCAAATCTCTTTCTTATTGGTCTATTAACTCATCTACTGGTGATGTCATCAGGCAGGCCAAATCTCTTTCTTATTGGTCTATTAACTCATCTACTGGTGATGTCACCAGGCAGGCCAAATCTCTTTCTTATTGGTCTATTAACTCATCTACTGGTGATGTCATCAGGCAGGCCAAATCTCTTTCTTATTGGTCTATTAACTCATCTACTGGTGATGTCATCAGGCAGGCCAAATCTCTTTCTTATTGGTCTATTAACTCATCTACTGGTGATGTCATCAGGCAAGCCAAATCTCTTTCTTATTGGTCTATTAACTCATCTACTGGTGATGTCATCAGGCAGGCCAAATCTCTTTCTTATTGGTCTATTAACTCATCTACTGGTGATGTCATCAGGCAGGACAAATCTCTTTCTTATTGGTGTATTAACTCATTTACTGGTGATGTCACCAGACAGGCCAAATCTCTTTCTTATTGGTCTATTAACTCATCTACTGGTGATGTCACCAGACAGGCCAAATCTCCATCCCACTAAAACATGGCTGAAATTACAGGCGGTCTTTTCAAACTTTTTTTTCAAGCTTTTACACTAAAAGGGCATTATCATAATTTTCACAGTTTTCACAGTTTTCTTCCAACCTCATAGTGTATAAATATATATTTAAAACACAGGAAAAATCACGTTTTTGACCGCACTGGGCCTTTATAGAACAGGTCACGTGAGACCTCAGCACGTATTGTTGTACTTCTCATACAGGTTGGTCTACAATACTTTGGGTTTTGGAAAACTAAGTAAAACGTTATGTCTGTGACTCCACCTGACCACCACTACCCTCACCACTACCCTACCTGACCACCACTACCCCTACCTGACCACCACTACCCCTACCTGACCACCACTACCCCTACCTGACCACCACTACCCTCACCACTACCCCTACCTGACCACCCCTATCCCTACCTGACCACCACTACCCCTACCTGACCACCCCTACCCCTACCTGACCACCACTACCCTCACCACTACCCCTACCTGACCACCACTACCCCTACCTGACCACCACTATCCCTACCTGACCACCACTACCCCTACCTGACCACCACTACCCCTACCTGACCACCACTACCCCTACCTGACCACCACTACCCCTACCTGACCACCCCTACCCCTACCTGACCACCACTACCCTCACCACTACCCCTACCTGACCATCCCTACCCCTACCCGACCTCCACTACCCCTACCTGACCACCCCTACCCCTACCTGACCACCACTACCCTCACCACTACCCCTACCTGACCACCCCTATCCCTACCTGACCACCACTACCCCTACCTGACCACCCCTATCCCTACCTGACCACCACTACCCCTACCTGACCACCACTACCCCTACCTGACCACCACTACCCCTACCTGACCACCCCTACCCCTACCTGACCACCACTACCCTCACCACTACCCCTACCTGACCATCCCTACCCCTACCCGACCTCCACTACCCCTACCTGACCACCCCTACCCCTACCTGACCACCACTACCCTCACCACTACCCCTACCTGACCACCCCTATCCCTACCTGACCACCACTACCCCTACCTGACCACCCCTATCCCTACCTGACCACCACTACCCCTACCTGACCACCACTACCCCTACCTGACCACCACTACCCCTACCTGACCACCACTACCCCTACCTGACCACCACTACCCCTACCTGACCACCACTACCCCTACCTGACCACCACTACCCCTACCTGACCACCACTGACCACCACTACCCCTGACCACCCCTACCCCTACCTGACCACCACTACCCTCACCACTACCCCTACCTGACCACCCCTACCTGACCATCCCTACCTGACCACCACTACCCCTACCTGACCACCACTACCCCTACCTGACCACCACTACCCCTACCTGACCACCACTATCCCTACCTGACCACCACTACCCCTACCACCACCACTACCCTCCCACTACCCTCACCACTACCCCTACCTGACCACCACTATCCCTACCTGACCACCACTACCCCTACCTGACCACCACTATCCCTACCTGACCACCACTTCCCCTACCTGACCACCACTACACCTACCTGACCACCACTACCCTCAACTTTTGTTTTCTTACTTGTTATTTCTTACACTAGTACCCCAGGTCATCTTAGGTTTCATTACATACAGTCGAGAAGAACTACTGAAGTTAAGATCAGCGTCAACTCACCATCAGTACGACCAAGAATATGTTTTCGCGATGCGGATCCTGTGTTCTGCCTTACAACCAGTGCAACGGAGTGGATTACATGCAGCGACCCAAAAAAACGACTCCGAAAAAGAGGGAAACGAAGCGGTCTTCTGGTCAGACTCCGGAGACGGGCACACCGTGCACCACTCCCTAGCATTCTTCTTGCCAATGTCCAGTCTCTTGACAACAAGGTTGATGAAATCCGAGCAAGGGTAGCATTCCAGAGGGACATCAGAGACTGTAACGTTCTCTGCTTCACGGAAACATGGCTCACTGGAGAGACGCTATCCGAAGCGGTGCAGCCAGCGGGTTTCTCCACGCATCGCGCCGACAGAAACAAACATCTTTCTGGTAAGAAGACGGGCGGGGCGTATGCCTTATGACTAACGTGACATGGTGTGATGAAAGAAACATACAGGAACTCAAATCCTTCTGTTCACCTGATTTAGAATTCCTCACAATCAAATGTAGACCGCATTATCTACCAAGAGAATTCTCTTCGATTATAATCACAGCCGTATATATCCCCCCCAAGCAGACACATCGATGGCTCTGAACAAACTTTATTTAACTCTCTGCAAACTGGAAACGATTTATCCGGAGGCTGCATTCATTGTAGCTGGGGATTTTAACAAGGCTAATCTGAAAACAAGACTCCCTAAATTTTATCAGCATATCGATTGCGCAACCAGGGGTGGAAAGACCCTGGATCATTGTTACTCTAACTTCCGCGACGCATATAAGGCCCTGCCCCGCCCCCTTTCGGAAAAGCTGACCACGACTCCATTTTGTTGATCCCTGCCTACAGACAGAAACTAAAACAAGAAGCTCCCACGCTGAGGTCTGTCCAACGCTGGTCTGACCAAGCTGACTCCACACTCCAAGACTGCTTCCATCACGTGGACTGGGAGATGTTTCGTATTGCGTCAGACAACAACATTGACGAATACGCTGATTCGGTGTGCGAGTTCATTAGAACGTGCGTTGAAGATGTCGTTCCCATAGCAACGATTAAAACATTCCCAAACCAGAAACCGTGGATTGATGGCAGCATTCGTGTGAAACTGAAGGCGCGAACCACTGCTTTTAATCAGGGCAAGGTGTCTGGTAACATGACTGAATACAAACAGTGCAGCTATTCCCTCCGAAAGGCTATCAAACAAGCTAAGCGCCAGTACAGAGACAAAGTAGAATCTCAATTCAACGGCTCAGACACAAGAGGCATGTGGCAGGGTCTACAGTCAATCACGGACTACAGGAAGAAACCCAGCCCAGTCACGGACCAGGATGTCTTGCTCCCAGGCAGACTAAATAACTTTTTGCCCGCTTTGAGGACAATACAGTGCCACTGACACGGCCTGCAACGAAAACATGCGGTCTCTCCTTCACTGCAGCCGAAGTGAGTAAGACATTTAAACGTGTTAACCCTCGCAAGGCTGCAGGCCCAGACGGCATCCCCAGCCGCGCCCTCAGAGCATGCGCAGACCAGCTGGCCGGTGTGTTTACGGACATATTCAATCAATCCCTATACCAGTCTGCTGTTCCCACATGCTTCAAGAGGGCCACCATTGTTCCTGTTCCCAAGAAAGCTAAGGTAACTGAGCTAAACGACTACCGCCCCGTAGCACTCACATCCGTCATCATGAAGTGCTTTGAGAGACTAGTCAAGGACCATATCACCTCCACCCTACCTGACACCCTAGACCCACTCCAATTTGCTTACCGCCCAAATAGGTCCACAGACGATGCAATCTCAACCACACTGCACACTGCCCTAACCCATCTGGACAAGAGGAATACCTATGTGAGAATGCTGTTCATCGACTACAGCTCGGCATTCAACACCATAGTACCCTCCAAGCTCGTCATCAAGCTCGAGACCCTGGGTCTCGACCCCGCCCTGTGCAACTGGGTACTGGACTTCCTGACGGGCCGCCCCCAGGTGGTGAGGGTAGGCAACAACATCTCCTCCCCGCTGATCCTCAACACTGGGGCCCCACAAGGGTGCGTTCTGAGCCCTCTCCTGTACTCCCTGTTCACCCACGACTGCGTGGCCACGCACGCCTCCAACTCAATCATCAAGTTTGCGGACGACACAACAGTGGTAGGCTTGATTACCAACAACGACGAGACGGCCTACAGGGAGGAGGTGAGGGCCCTCGGAGTGTGGTGTCAGGAAAATAACCTCACACTCAACGTCAACAAAACTAAGGAGATGATTGTGGACTTCAGGAAACAGCAGAGGGAACACCCCCCATCCACATCGATGGAACAGTAGTGGAGAGGGTAGCAAGTTTTAAGTTCCTCGGCATACACATCACAGACAAACTGAATTGGTCCACTCACACAGACAGCATCGTGAGGAAGGCGCAGCAGCGCCTCTTCAACCTCAGGAGGCTGAAGAAATTCGGCTTGTCACCAAAAGCACTCATAAACTTCTACAGATGCACAATCGAGAGCATCCTGGCGGGCTGTATCACCGCCTGGTATGGCAACTGCACCGCCCTCAACCGTAAGGCTCTCCAGAGGGTAGTGAGGTCTGCACAACGCATCACCGGGGCAAACTACCTGCCCTCCAGGACACCTACACCACCCGATGCTACAGGAAGGCCATAAAGATCATCAAGGACATCAACCACCCGAGCCACTGCCTGTTCACCCCGCTGCCATCCAGAAGGCGAGGTCAGTACAGGTGCATCAAAGCTGGGACCGAGAGACTGAAAAACAGCTTCTATCTCAAGGCCATCAGACTGTTAAACAGCCACCACTAACATTGAGTGGCTACTGCCAACACACTGTCAATGACACTGACTCTACTCCAGCCACTTTAATAATGGGAATTGATGGGAAATGATGTAAATATATCACTAGCCACTTTAAACAATGCTACCTTATATAATGTTACTTACCCTACATTATTCATCTCATATGCATACGTAGATACTGTACTCTATATCATCGACTGCATCCTTATGTAATACATGTATCACTAGCCACTTTAACTATGCCACTTGGTTTACATACTCATCTCATATGTATATACTGTACTCGATATCATCTACTGTATCTTGCCTATGCTGCTCTGTACCATCACTCATTCATATATCCTTATGTACATATTCTTTATCCCCTTACACTGTGTATAAGACAGTAGTTTTTTGGAATTGTTAGTTAGATTACTTGTTCGTTATTACTGCATTGTCGGAACTAGAAGCACAAGCATTTCGCTACACTCGCATTAACATCTGCTAACCATGTGTATGTGACAAATAAAATTTGATTTTGATTTGATTTGATTTGATTTTGAACCTGTTGGTATTATACACTGAGTGGACAAAACAATAGGAACACCTTCCTAATATTGAGTTGAGCCCCCTTCTGCCCTCAGAACAGACTCAGTTCGTCGGGTCATGGACTCTACAAGGTGTTGAAAGCGTTCCACAGGGATGCTGGTCCATGTTGACTCTATGTTGTTCCACAGGGATGCTGGTCCATGTGACTCTACAAGGTGTTGAAAGTGTTCCACAGGGATGCTGGTCCATGGTGACTCTACAAGGTGTTGAAGGGATGCTGGTCCATGTTGACTCACAAGGGATTCCACAGGGATGCTGGCCCCATGTTGACTCCAATAGCTTCCCACAGTTGTGTCAAGTTGGCTGGATGTCCTTTGGGTGGTGGACCATTCTTGATACACACGAGAACTGTTGAGCGTGAAAAACCCAGCAGCGTTGCAGTTCTTGACACAAACCGGTGCCCCTGGACCCTACAACCATACCCCGTTCAAAGGCACTTAAATCTTTAGTCTTGCCCATTCACCCTCTGAATGGCACACATACACAATCCATGTCTCAATTGTCTCAAGGCTTGAAAATCCATCTTTAACCTGGTCTCCTCCCCTTCATCTACACTGATTGAAGTGGATTTAACAAGTGATATCAATAATGGATCAAAGCTTTCACCTGGATTCACCTGGTCAGTCTGTCATGAAAAGAGGAGAGGAACAGAGACTGTGGAGCAGGGTAGAGATACTGTGGAGCAGGGTAGAGATACTGTGGAGCAGGATACAGATACTGTGGAGCAGGATACGGAGAGAGGAGAGGTACAGATACTGTGGAGCAGGATAGAGATATTGTGGAGCAGGATACAGAGACTGTGGAGCAGGATACAGATACTGTGGAGCAGGATACAGAGACTGTGGAGCAGGGTACAGAGACTGTGGAGCAGGATACGGAGAGAGGAGAGGTACAGATACTGTGGAGCAGGATACAGATACTGTGGAGCAGGGTACAGAGACTGTGGAGCAGGATACGGAGAGAGGAGAGGTACAGATACTGTGGAGTAGGATACAGAGACTGTGGAGCAGGATACAGAGACTGTGGAGCAGGATACGGAGAGAGGAGAGGTAGAGATACTGTGGAGCAGGGTAGAGATACTGTGGAGCAGGATACAGAGACTGTGGAGCAGGATACGGAGAGAGGAGAGGTACAGATACTGTGGAGTAGGATACAGAGACTGTGGAGCAGGATACAGAGACTGTGGAGCAGGGAACAGATACTGTGGAGCAGGATAGAGATACTGTGGAGCAGGATAGAGAGACTGTGGAGCAGGATACAGAGACTGTGTGGCATGATACGGAGATAGGAGAGGTACAGATACTGTGGAGTAGGATACAGAGACTGTGGAGCAAGATACAGAGACTGTAGAGCATGGTACAGATACTGTGGAGCAGGATACAGATACTGTGGAGCAGGATACAGAGAGAGGAGAGGTACCACTGGGTAATCGAGACACAACTAAAGGGTTATTCCCTGGTACCACTGGGTAATCGAGACACAACTAAAGGGTTATTCCCTGGTACCACTGGGTAATCGAGACACAACTAAAGGGTTATTCCCTGGTAACACTGGGTAATCTACACACAACTAAAGGGTTATTCCCTGGTAACACTGGGTAATCTACACACAACTAAAAGGTTATTCCCTGGTACCACTGCTACACACAACTAAAGGGTTATTCCCTGGTACCACTGCTACACACAACTAAAGGGTTATTCCCTGGTACCACTGGGTAATCTACACACAACTAAAGGGTTATTCCCAGGTACCACTGCTACACACAACTAAAGGGTTATTCCCTGGTACCACTGGGTAATCTACACACAACTAAAGGGTTATTCCCTGGTACCACTGGGTAATCTACACACAACTAAAGGGTTATTCCCTGGTACCACTGGGTAATCTACACACAACTAAAATACTAAAATGTATCAAACAGGGATGTATTTCATTACAAAGTCCACACGTTTGTATATACAGTCACTGGGATGATTTAGTGCTTCGTATTGTCCAAATCCAGGCATTTTAGGATCACACAGAAAGCCAACTATATCTCCATCAAACAGCAGACGTAGAATAGCCTGGTGAAACTGGAGACAGATGGACGAGGCAAAACAGGTCAAAACCAAATACATTTAACATTCCCTCTCCAAGTTTCTCTGATTCAAGAACCTTTATCATAGTTTTTCCAAGAAGCCAGTCTGCTGCTGGCATGGCAGAGAAACTGGATAGATTTGGAGAGCCTCATCCTTCCAACCAAGCCTGTGTCCCACACACCACCCTATGCATATAGTGCACTACGGTGCCATCTGGGACAGAGCCAGGAGTCTCTCTCTCTCTCTCTCATTAGCTGAAAGCCATGTGAACAATCACAATCACACACACACACACACACACACACACACACACACACACACACACACACACACACACACACACACACACACACACACACACACACACACACACACACACACACACACACACACACACACACACACACAGTAATAATGTATTCAGAGCACCAGATAAAGAGTTGTGTTCAATAAGGCCTGTTTCCTGGAGTATTTCATGTCTAAAACACTTCCTTGTCTCTAAAGCTGAGGAGCAGCTCTGTCGGAGGTAAGGCAGCATTGTGTCAGGGCTTTCTCTGAGCGTTGTTCTAGTGAACGAGGAGCAGCTCTGTCGGAGGTAAGGCAGCATTGTGTCAGGGCTTTCTCTGAGCGTTGTTCTAGTGAACGAGGAGCAGCTCTGTCGGAGGTAAGGCAGCATTGTGTCAGGGCTTTCTCTGAGCGTTGTTCTAGTGAACGAGGAGCAGCTCTGTAGGAGGTAAGGCAGCATTGTGTCAGGGCTTTCTCTGAACATTATATTACATTGTGACAGTAATTTACTGCAGATAAACATTACGTCGTTATTTTACAAAGACACAACACAGTCCTCTGGAAGTAGAATATCCATCCCCAAAATGTCACAGAACTCCATCCACTTAACAAGAAAAGGAGAGCTCAGATAATGTAATAACCATGTTTCAACAGACAAGCTGTCTTCATCAAGGTATAAAGACTAACAGAACTTCATACACCCTATTGGTTACATCCTAAATGGCACCATGTTCCCTATATAGTCCACTACACTCTTAGAAAAAAAAGGTTCCTAAAATGTTCTTCTGCTGTCCCCATAGGAGAAGCCCTTTTGGTTCCAGGTAGAACCCTGTTTGGTTCCAGGAAGAACCCTGTTTGGTTCCAGGTAGAACCCTTTTTGGTTCCAGGTAGAACCTTTTTGGTTCCAGGAAGAACCCTGTTTGGTTCCGGGTAGAACCCATTTTGGCTTCCATGTAGAACCCTCTGTGGAAAGGGTTCTTCACGGAATGCAAAATAGTTCCACCCGTAACCAAAAAGGGTTCTACCTGGAACCAAAAAGAGTTCCACCCGTAACCGAACAGGGTTCTTCAAAGGGTTCTCCTGTGGGGGAAAGCAGAAAAACCCTTTTTTTTCCTAAGAGTGTACTTTTGACCAGGCTCTTGTCAAAAGTAGTACGCTAAGTAGGGAATAGGGTGCCATTTGAGACAGTGACAGTTTATACTGTACACCCTTCAGGTTTACAGATCTTTCATGTTCAGATCTTTTGTCTATACCATTTCCTGTTCCAACTTCAGCCCCTTCGTGTCAGCATTAAAGTGGATGCAGCCACAAATAAAACATACATTTGTCAAAAAGCCAAAACATTTCTCTCTGGCTGGACGTGCAGCTCTGTGTGGATTTACAGGCCTTTATGAAGCAGATACACAGGGTAGAGTAGCTAGCTAGTTGGTCTTTATGAAGCAGATACACAGGGTAGAGTAGCTAGCCAGTTGATCAATCAACACTTGTAGATTCACAGCTTATCAGTTCAGTTTCAGATCACGTGAGAACAACTAAAACTCAACATACAGCCTCGATAAACAGGATCGACATACAGCCTCGATAAACAGGCTCGACATACAGCCTCGATAAACAGCCTCGACATACAGCCTCGATAAACAGCCTCGACATACAGCCTCGATAAACAGCCTCGACATACAGCCTCGATAAACAGCCTCGACATACAGCCTCGAGGAACAGCCTCGACATACAGCCTCGATAAACAGGCTCGACATACAGCCTCGATAAACAGCCTCGACATACAGCCTCGATAAACAGCCTCGACATACAGCCTCGATAAACAGCCTCGACATACAGCCTCGATAAACAGCCTCGACATACAGCCTCGATAAACAGGCTCGACATACAGCCTCGATAAACAGCCTCGACATACAGCCTCGATAAACAGCCTCGACATACAGCCTCGATAAACAGCCTCGACATACAGCCTCGATAAACAGCCTCGACATACAGCCTCGATAAACAGCCTCGACATACAGCCTCGATAAACAGGCTCGACATACAGCCTCGATAAACAGCCTCGACATACAGCCTCGATAAACAGGCTCGACATACAGCCTCTACTACAACATAAAGCCCAACACTATACTACAACATAAAGCCCAGCACTATACTACAACATAAAGCCCAACACTATACTACAACATAAAGCCCAGGACTATACTACAACATAAAGCCCAACACTATACTACAACATAAAGCCCAGGACTATACTACAACATAAAGCCCAACACTATACTACAACATAAAGCCCAGCACTATACTACAACATAAAGCCCAGCACTATACTACAACATAAAGCCCAGCACTATACTACAACATAAAGCCCAGCACTATACTACAACATAAAGCCCAACACTATACTACAACATAAAGCCCAACCCAGCACTACACTACAACATAAAGCCCAACACTATACTACAACATAAAGCCCAGCACTATACTACAACATAAAGCCCAACACTATACTACAACATAAAGCCCAGCACTATACTACAACATAAAGCCCAGCAGTATACTACAACATAAAGCCCAGCACTATACTACAACATAAAGCCCAGCACTATACTACAACATAAAGCCCAACACTATACTACAACATAAAGCCCAGCCCATCACTATACTACAACATAAAGCCCAGCACTATACTACAACATAAAGCCCAACCCAACACTATACTACAACATAAAGCCCAACACTATACTACAACATAAAGCCCAACACTATACTACAACATAAAGCCCAGCCCATCACTACACTACAACATAAAGCCCAGCACTATACTACAACATAAATCCCAGCACTATACTACAACATAAAGCCCAGCCCAGCACTATACTACAACATAAAGCCCAGCACTATACTACAACATAAAGCCCAGCACTACACTACAACATAAAGCCCAGGACTATACTACAACATAAAGCCCAGCCCAGCACTATACTACAACATAAATCCCAGCACTATAGTACAACATAAAGCCCAGCACTACACTACAACATAAAGCCCAACACTATACTACAACACAAAGCCCAGCCCAGCACTATACTACAACATAAAGCCCAGCCCAGCACTATACTACAACATAAATCCCAGCACTATACTACAACATAAAGCCCAGCACTACACTACAACATAAAGCCCAACACTATACTACAACACAAAGCCCAGCCCAGCACTATACTACAACATAAAGCCCAGCCCAACACTATACTACAACATAAAGCCCAGCACTATACTACAACATAAAGCCCAGCCCAGCACTATACTACAACATAAAGCCCAGCCCAACACTATACTACAACATAAAGCCCAGCACTATACTACAACATAAAGCCCAGCCCAGCACTATACTACAATATAAAACCCAGCACTATCCTACAACATAAATCCCAGCACTATACTACAACATAAAGCCCAGCCCAGCACTATACTACAACATAAAGCCCAGCCCAGCACTATACTACAATATAAAACCCAGCACTATACTACAACATAAAGCCCAGCCCAACACTATACTACAACATAAAGCCCAGCCCAGCACTATACTACAACATAAAGCCCAGCACTATACTACAACATAAAGCCCAGCCCATCACTACACTACAACATAAAGCCCAGCACTATACTACAACATAAAGCCCAGCCCAACACTATACTACAACATAAAGCCCAGCCCAGCACTATACTACAACATAAAGCCCAGCACTACACTACAACATAAAGCCCAGCCCATCACTACACTACAACATAAAGCCCAGCACTACACTACAACATAAAGCCCAGCCCAGCACTATACTACAACATAAAGCCCAGCCCAGCACTATACTACAACATAAAGCCCAGCCCAGCACTATACTACAACATAAAGCCCAGCACTATACTACAACATAAAGCCCAGCCCATCACTACACTACAACATAAAGCCCAGCACTATACTACAACATAAAGCCCAACACTATACTACAACATAAAGTCCAGCACTATACTACAACATAAAGCCCAGCCCAGCACTATACTACAACATAAAGCCCAACACTATACTACAACATAAAGTCCAGCACTATACTACAACATAAAGCCCAGCCCAGCACTATACTACAACATAAAGCCCAACACTATACTACAACATAAAGCCCAGCCCAGCACTATACTACAACATAAAGCCCAGCACTGGGTTGTTTCTCTCCTCAGTCAGTCAGCCAGTCAGTCAGTCAGTCAGATGTAGTCATCACAGTGCTGTGTAGTACCTCTCATCAGCCAGTCAGTCAGTCAGATGTAGTCATCACAGTGCTGTGTAGTACCTCTCATCAGTCAGTCAGTCAGTCAGTCAGTCAGATGTAGTCATCACAGTGCTGTGTAGTACCTCTCCTCAGTCAGTCAGTCAGATGTAGTCATCACAGTGCTGTGTAGTACCTCTCCTCAGTCAGTCAGTCAGTCAGTCAGATGTAGTCATCACAGTGCTGTGTAGTACCTCTCCTCAGTCAGTCAGTCAGTCAGATGTAGTCATCACAGTGCTGTGTAGTACCTCTCCTCAGTCAGTCAGTCAGTCAGTCAGATGTAGTCATCACAGTGCTGTGTAGTACCTCTCCTCAGTCAATCAGTCAGTCAAATGTAGTCATCACAGTGCTGTGTAGTACCTTTCCTCAGTCAGTCAGTCAGTCAGATGTAGTCATCACAGTGCTGTGTAGTACCTTTCCTCAGTCAGTCAGTCAGTCAGATGTAGTCATCACAGTGCTGTGTAGTACCTCTCCTCAGTCAATCAGTCAGTCAAATGTAGTCATCACAGTGCTGTGTAGTACCTTTCCTCAGTCAATCAGTCAGTAGTCATCACAGTGCTGTGTAGTCAGTCAGTCAGTCAGCAGATGTAGTCATCACAGTGCTGTGTAGTACCTCTCAGTCAGTCAGTCAGTCAGTCAGTCAGTCAGATGTAGTCATCACAGTGCTGTGTAGTTGTAACGCTTTTCATCTGGAGCAAGAGAGGAGGACCAAAAGAACATAGACTACCCACCCCAACTCACGCCCTGACCAAACTAACACAAAGACAAAATAAAGGAACTAAGGTCATAATGTGACAGCCCCCCCAAAGGTGCGGACTCCGGCCGCAAAACCTGAACCTATAGGGGAGGGTCTGGGTGGGCGTCTGTCCGCGGTGGAGGCTCTGGCGCGGGACTTGGACCCCACTCCACCATAGTCTTTGCCCACTTCAGTGGCGCCTTTAGAGCGGCGACCCTCGCCGCCGACCTCGGACTGGGGACCCTTGCAGCGGGTCCCGAATAGACGGGCTGCTCTGGCAGCTCCTGACTGACGGGCGGCTCTGGCAGCTCAGGACAGACGGGCGGCTCTGGCAGGTCAGGACAGACGGGCGGCTCTGGCAGCTCAGGACAGACGGGCGGACCCTGGAGGGAGGAGACTGAGAGAGAGCCTGGTGCGTGGGGCTGCCACAGGACCCACCAGGCTGGGGAGACCTACAGGAGGCCTGGTGCTTGGAGGAGGCACCGGATGGACTGGGCTGTGGGGGAGCACTGGAGCCCTGGTGCGCAGTCTTGGCACCACTCCCCCCAGCTGGATCACCATTTTAGCCCAGACCATCCAGAGTGCAGCACAGGTTGAACCGGGCTGTGGGGGAGCACTGGATCTCCGGTGCATACCACTCGCACCTCTCCCTTAGGCTCAATACCCACATTCGCCCGGTACGGGCGGAGCGCAGGCACCGAACGCACTGCACCCTCCCAGCGTCTCGGAGACACAGCACGCAGAGCCGGCGCAGGACACCCTGCCTACATAGTGGGATTTCTTATAGGCGTAACGGATTAGTGTCCCGCTCAATGAAAGCGGCAGCTCTAGCCTTTAGGTCGATGCGGATGTTGCCTGTAATCCATGGCTTCTGGTTGGGATATGTACGTACGGTCACTGTGGGGATGATGACCGAGGTGGTACACTCCTCAGTGCCATTGGATGAATTCCGGAACATATTCCAGTCTGTTCAACTCAGATTTTGTATTAACATAACTTAAATAACATAAGCCTATGCAACATTAACCAATTAAAAACAGTACTGTAGCAATGAGGTTTGTGCAGTAAGCTACAGGCCCAATACATAATCACCGTAATCATACTGCCTTTGCTTGAATTGCCCTGCCAATGCATTGTTGTTTGGGATATTAAAGAAAATATGAACACATCTGTGGTAGGCTATATGATCACACCGGTAATAGATCCGTTACTTGTGAAGCGCAGCTGAGTGACCAAATATTTAAATCATTAAATTTTTTATTTTACTTGGCTGATGGTCAGTCTCAGCGGAGGGAGAAGAGCAGCAGACTGAGGGGCCGTCTCTCAACATCTCTCCACTCTCCCTTTCTTTCGCTGACACTGACCAAAAATGTACACCGTCTTCCAGCTGATGGCGAAACTCTGGTGCTGAGTGAGAGCTTAAACATGAACTCAGTCCTAAAAACAGTAGCTCTGTGCTGTATTCATTGACAGTCTCTCTCTAGTCATGGTTTTAAACGTTTTGAAATCTCACAGTATCGACTTTGCTGTAGCTTTCTTTTATGGGTGCTACATTACTGCAGACACGGTCATCTGAGACATCCGATTGGCCTATAGTGTCCTTGATTTGCTCTCTGGGCCCGCCTGGAAGGCAGAGTTTGTTCCTTCAGACACATGAAATGGTTCAAAATGGCAACTATTCGCCTACCCGGTGCGCAGGGCACCTACTGCCAACACCCACCCTGGCTATTGACTAAGAATACCTTGTAGATGGACCAGTGGATCGTGATCGACTAGGGATGCCTGGGAGATGGACCAGTGGATCGTGATCGACTAGGAATGCCTTGGAGCTGGACAAGTGGATCGTGATCGACTAGGGATGCCTTGGAGATGGACCAGTGGATCGTGATCGACTAGGGATGCCTTGGCGATGGACCAGTGGATCGTGATCGACTAGGGATGCCTTGATGCCCAGTGGATCGTGATCGACTAGATGCCTGAGATGGACGATGGACCAGTGGATCGTGATCGACTAGGGATGCCTTGGCGATGGACCAGTGGATCGTGATCGACTAGGGATGCCTTGGCGATGGACCAGTGGATCGTGATCGACTAGGAATGCCTTGGAGATGGACCAGTGGATCGTGATCGACCGGTTGGTGACCACTGCTCTAGAAAGTTCAGTGAAGCTCAATCTCATGCTCCTCACTGTGGACTGATATTTCCACAGCTTAGAGGGAACATCGGTAGTAGGTGCCAGGCTCACCGGTTTGTGTCAAGTACTGCAACGCAGCTGGGTTTTTCACGCTCAACAGTTTCCCGTGTGTATCAAGAATGGTCCACCACCCAAAGGACATCCACCCAACTTGTCACAACTGTGGGAAGCTATTGGAGTCAACATGGGCCAGCATGCCTGTGGAACGCTTTCGACATTTTTCCGTATGGGCAGGCTCCTTAGAGAGACATATTTTAATTCTCACCTCATCATCTTCCCAACCAGATGGCAGACATTTTTGTCTCAAAGCAGAATCACAGTCTGCATCCCCAAATGGTACTACTTCTGACCAGGGCCCATTCAGCTGTGGTCAAAAGTAGTGTACTTCTAGGGAATAGGTAGCCAATTGGGACACGGTCCAAGTTCATCAACTATGACTAAAGACCCACTAAAGATGATAAAGCTGGAGCAGGATGAGAGGATTGGAGATGTACAAGTTTGGCAGACAACCATTTCTCTCATCTACCCATTTTGTCTGTCGGAGTGGAATGAAATTAAAGTTTATCAACAAAGAACAGACTGAAAGACTGAAGTGGAAGGACTAAATTCTATAATGCTTGGATCAGGACGAGGAGATTGGAGATGTCCATGTTTGGCAGATGGAAAATAAATGTCTGCCAGCTACAGCGCAGACCAGAGCAGAGCAGACCAGAGCAGAGCAGACCAGACCAGAGCAGACCAGACCAGAGCAGACCAGAGCAGACCAGACCAGATCAGACCAGACCAGACCAGACCAGAGCAGAGAGGAACCACAGTTCATCAGAAAGAACAGAAGACTGAAGAATCACTAAAGATGGCCATTCTGGAGCAGGATGAGCGGATTGGAGATGTCCATGTTTGGCAGATGGAAAATAAATGTCTAACAGATACAGCTACGGCTACAGATACAGCTACAGCTACAGATACAGCTACGGCTACAGATACAGCTACGGCTACAGATACAGCTACAGATACAGCTACGGCTACAGATACAGCTACAGCTACAGCTACAGATACAGCTACAGCTACAGCTACAGATACAGCTACAGATACAGCTACAGCTACAGATACAGCTACAGATACAGCTACAGATACAGCTACAGATACAGATACAGCTACAGCTACAGATACAGATACAGCTACAGATACAGATACAGCTACAGATACAGCTACAGCTACAGATACAGATACAGATACAGCTACAGATACAGCTACAGATACATATACAGATACAGCTACAGCTACAGCTACAGATACAGATACAGATACAGACACAGATACAGACACTACAGATACAGCTACAGTTACAGCTACAGCTACAGCTACAGATACAGCTACAGATACAGATACAGCTACAGCTACAGCTACAGATACAGCTACAGATACAGATACAGCTACAGATACAGATACAGCTACAGATACAGCTACAGATACAGATACAGCTACAGATACAGATACAGCTACAGCTACAGCTATACAGATACAGCTACAGATACAGCTATACAGACAGCTACAGCTACAGCTACAGCTACAGATACAGCAGACAGATACAGATACAGATACAGATACAGCTACAGCTACAGATACAGCTACAGATACAGCTACAGATACAGATACAGCTACAGATACAGCTACAGATACAGCTACAGATACAGATACAGCTACAGATACAGCTACAGCTACAGATACAGCTACAGATACAGATACAGATACAGATACAGCTACAGATACAGCTACAGATACAGATACAGATACAGCTACAGATACTACAGCTACAGCTACAGATACAGCTACAGATACAGATACAGATACAGCTACAGATACAGACACAGATACAGCTACAGATACAGCTACAGCTACAGATACAGATACAGATACAGCTACAGATACAGCTACAGCTACAGCTACAGATACAGCTACAGCTACAGATACAGATACAGCTACAGATACAGATACAGATACAGATACAGATACAGATACAGCTACAGATACAGATACAGATACAGATACAGCTACAGCTACAGCTACAGCGCAGACCAGAGCAGACCAGAGCAGAGAGGAACCACAGTTCATCAGAAACAACAGAAGACTGAAGAATCACTAAAGACGGCCATTCTGGAGCAGGATGAGGGGATTGAAGATGTCAGGAAGAGAAGTTTGGCAGAGACAGAAAACTGTCTATGACATGATGCCTGATAACACCAATGAAAGTATGAAGTATGATTGATTTGTATGGTTTGACAAACTACTCCTCACACCCTGTGATTCCTCTCAAACCTCTAGGTCAATATTTGGACGACATCAAGTGAGGCACTCAAGCAATAAGTTACAAGTGTAGGATCTTAATTTGGTCACCCTGTTGTTGCAGGAAATGCAAACTTGTAGTGCATTCGAGGTTTAAAAAAAAGGCTTCTAAAGTTTGTAATTTTCACTTAAAAATACAAGACTTGATTTTCCCGCCGAAATGAAAATGTATCCACCCCTACAACAATGTCCATTAATTATCATCTACATAATAATTCACATTTCCTGTTGCTGCAGGATTATTTTAATGCTGTTCAATGGTCAAATTAAGATCCTACATCTGTAGCTGCTGAAGTTTGTCCTGGATAGTTAATTACGGAGCTTTAATATTTCACATGACAATGACTTAGACACATGTTACTCTGTTTTAGTTGTGACCTGCACTTTCCAGATGAAAGGAGACGTCTACGTAGGGAATAGGGTGCATTTTGGGACACAACCTTATTTTTCAAATGTCTGTGTAAGATTTCCTTTCAAGTCTGGCCTGTGTGTAGTCTGGCCTGTGTGTAGTCTGTGGTTTGGCCTAGTGTGTTGGGTAATATTTCACTTCTCCAGTACAGAGAGCAGTATCACAATACTGTTAATGTGCCTTTATTTAACCAGGCAAGTCAGTTCACAACAAATTCTTATTTACAATGACGGCCTAGCGCCCGGCCAAACCCGGACGACGCCGGGCTAATTATGCGCCACCCTATGGGACTCCCAATCACAGCCGGATGTGATACAGCCTGGGATTCCAACCAGGGACTGTAGTGACTCCTCTTACACTGAGATGCAGTGCCTTAGACCGCTGAGCCACTCCCAGTGTTCGGCTGTCCCCTGTCCCAAATGGAACCCTATTTGGTGCACTCCAGGGCCTTATTGGTTGCAGTGGTCAACAGTAGCGCACTATCTAGGGAATAAGGTAACATTTATGACACAACAGAGCTGTTCGCTGGTCTAACAAATGACTCCTCCTGTTCCCTTGCAGTATAAACAGGATATCCTTCCTCCTGAAGAATGTTCCCTCTGCAATCGGTCTGTATTCACTTCCAGTACCTAGTAACTAACCTACCCAGTGTTTCTCCTCTCCATACAACTGTCTTTCATTCACTTGAATCAAGCCATTCTGGTGTTGTACGTAACTCACAGTCTAGCAAGCACAGCATTTTTTTTGTCTTGTTTTATTTTTACCTCCAAAACGGCCCCCTATCGCCTTTGTAGTGCACTACTTTTCAGTGCACTATAAAGGGAAGAGGGTGCTGTTTGAGACACAACCTAGACACAACCTAGACACAACCCAGACACAACCCAGACACAACCTAGACACAACCTAGACACAACCTATGAGTGGGAAGACAAGTGTCATCCACAGTGATGGGATCATTAAACTAGTCCCTCAAGTGTGACCCTGACTGATCTAACCCTCCGGACTAATCTAACCCTCCTGACTAATATAACCCTCCTGACTGATCTAACCCTCCAGACTGATATAACCCTCCTGACTGATATAACCCTCCTGACTGATATAACCCTCCTGACTGATCAAACCCTCCTGACTAATCTAACCCTCCTGACCAATCTAACCCTCCTGACTGATCTAACCCTCCTGACTGATCTAACCCTCCTGACCGATCAAACCCTCCTGACTGATCTAACCCTCCTGACTGATATAACCCTCCTGACTGATATAACCCTCCTGACTGATATAACCCTCCTGACTGATCAAACCCTCCTGACTAATCTAACCCTCCTGACCAATCTAACCCTCCTGACTGATCTAACCCTCCTGACTGATCTAACCCTCCTGACCGATCAAACCCTCCTGACTGATCTAACCCTCCTGACTGATCAAACCTTCCTGACTGATCTAACCCTCCTGACTGATCTAACCCTCCTGACTGATCAAACCCGCCTGACTGATCTAACCCTCCTGACTGATCAAACCCTCCTGACTAATCTAACCCTCCAGACTGATCTAAACCTCCTGACTGATATAACCCTCCTGACTAATCTAACCCTCCTGACTGATCAAACCCTCCAGACTGATGTAACCCTCCTGACTAATCTAACCCTCCTGACTGATCTAACCCTCCTGACTGATCTAACCCTCCTGACTGATCAAACCCTCCTGACTGATCTAACCCTCCTGACTGATCAAACCTTCCCGACTGATCTAACCCTCCTGACTGATCTAACCCTCCTGACTGATCTAACCCTCCTGACTGATCAAACCCTCCTGACTGATCAAACCTCCTGACTGATCAACCCCTCCTGATCTAACCCTCCTAACTGATCTAACCCTCCTGACTGATCAAACCCTCCTGACTGATCAAACCCTCCTGACTGATCTAACCTCCTGACTAATCTAACCCTCCTGCCTGATCTAACCCTTCTGACTGATAAAACCCTCCTGACTGATCTAACCCTCCTGACTGATCTAACCCTCCTGACTAATCTAACCCTCCAGACTGATCTAACCCTCCTGACTGATCTAACCCTCCTGACTAATCTAACCCTCCTGACTGATCTAACCCTCCTGACTGATCAAACCCTCCTGACTGATCTAACCCCCTGACTGATCAAATCCTCCTGACTGATCTAACCCTCCTGACTAATCTAACCCTCCAGACTGATCTAACCCTCCTGACTGATATAACCCTCCTGACTAATCTAACCCTCCTGACTGATCCAACCCTCCTGACTGATCCAACCCTCCTGACTGATCAAACCCTCCTGACTGATCCAACCCTCCTGACTGATCTAACCCTCCAGACTGATCTAACCATCCTGACTGATGTAACCCTCCTGACTGATCTAACCCTCCTGACTGATCTAACCCTCCTGACTGACCTAACCCTCCTGACTAATCTAAGGCTTCAGCCAATCAACCCCTCTGTATTTGCATTTCAGATAGGAAGCTGGATAGAGACAGGAAGTTGGTACTGTTGATGCAGATGGACCAGGCAGTTTGTGTACCTTTTTCTCCCAAAGGAAAACTGAAAAAGGTGTTAGAGGTTGATTCAAATGTTCCAGTTCAATAGTCAAGTAGTGACTGTTATCAGTAAGCAGGAAACAGTTATAACATTTTTTGCCTCGTGGTGTTGTGTGACAACGAGCCCAAGAACGCCAAGGTAACCTGTCTAAATGACTATCGCCCCATAGCACTCACATCTGTAGCCATGAAGTGCTTTTGAAAAGGCTCACGTCAACACCATCATCCCTGGACCCCACTCCAACACGCATACCACCAAAACAGATCCACAGATGATGCAGTCTCTATTGCACTCCTCACTTCCCTTTCCCACCTGGACAAGAGGGACACCTACATCCTGTTAGATGATTCTCTCAACCAGAGATATTTTTTATATTGACTAAATACTTCATCCTCCAGGAACAGGGGGGAGAACAAGTATTTGATACACTGCCGATTTTGCAGGTTTTCCTACTTACAAAGCATGTAGAGGTCTGTATTTTTTATCATAGGTACACTTCAACTGTGAGAGACAGAATCTAAAACAAAAATTTGTATGATTTTTAAGTAATTAATTTTCATTTTATTGCATGGTATAACTACACACTACTTTAGACCAGAGCCCTATTCCCTATATAGTGCACTACTTTAGACCAGAGCCCTATTCCCTATATAGAACACTACTGTTGACCAGAGCCTTATTCCCTATATAGAACACTACTGTTGACCAGAGCCCTATTCCCTATATAGAACACTACTGTTGACCAGAGCCCTATTCCCTATATAGAACACTACTGTTGACCAGAGCCCTATTCCCTATATAGAACACTACTGTTGACCAGAGCCCTATTCCCTATATAGAACACTACTGTTGACCAGAGCCCTATTCCCTATATAGAACACTACTGTTGACCAGAGCCCTATTCCCTATATAGAACACTACTGTTGACCAGAGCCCTATTCCCTATATAGAACACTACTGTTGACCAGAGCCCTATTCCCTATATAGAACACTACTGTTGACCAGAGCCCTATTCCCTATATAGAACACTACTGTTGACCAGAGCCCTATTCCCTATGATACTACTGAGGGCCCTATTCCCTATATAGAACACTACTGTTGACCAGAGCCCTATTCCCTATATAGAACACTACTGTTGACCAGAGCCCTATTCCCTATATAGAACACTACTGTTGACCAGAGCCCTATTCCCTATATAGAACACTACTGTTGACCAGAGCCCTATTCCCAATATGGAACACTACTGTTGACCAGAGCCCTATTCCCTATATAGAACACTACTGTTAACCAGAGCCCTATTCCCAATATGGAACACTACTGTTGACCAGAGCCCTATTCCCTATATAGAGCACTACTGTTAACCAGAGCCCTATTCCCTATATAGAACACTACTGTTGACCAGAGCCCTATTCCCTATATAGAACACTACTGTTGACCAGAGCCCTATTCCCTATATAGAACACTACTGTTGACCAGAGCCCTATTCCCTATATAGAACACTACTGTTAACCAGAGCCCTATTCCCTATATAGAACACTACTGTTAACCAGAGCCCATAGGGAATAGGGTGCCATATGAGACACATCCTCAGACACTAGGATTTCCGTTACCATGACAACTCCACCGTGCTGCAGCAGGAGATGGACGAGACAGACGAACCTTCTAGGAATGCCCAGAACAGAAAAAACACAGAGTTGACCTGTGTACAGTGTGTCTGCTCTGACACATACCTTCCTAGCTGAGTGGAGGAAAGACTCATTCATCAGGGCAGAAAGAAAGGAAAGATGGACGACTCCAAATACTCCCTTAGCTGAAGGATGAAATATGCATTTTGATGTGTGTTGGTTTATAATACTGAAACAATGAAAACCAGAAGTTAGGGTATCACTGGGGTTATGGTATCACTGGGGAGGGTTATGGTATCACTGGGGAGGGTTATGGTAACACTGGGGTTATGGTATCACTGGGGAGGGTTATGGTATCACTGGGGAGGGTTATGGTAACACTGGGGAGGGTTATGGTAACACTGGGGTTATGGTATCACTGGGGAGGGTTATGGTATCACTGGGGTAATGGTATCACTGGGGAGGGTTATGGTATCACTGGGGAGGGTTATGGTAACACTGGGGAGGGTTATGGTAACACTGGGGTTATGGTATCACTGGGGAGGGTTATGGTAACACTGGGGTTATGGTAACACTGGGGTTATGGTATCACTGGGGAGGGTTATGGTAACACTGGGGAGGGTTATGGTTATGGTATCACTGGGGAGGGTTATGGTATCACTGGGGAGGGTAACACTGGGGTTATGGTATCACTGGGGAGGGTTATGGTAACACTGGGGAGGGTTATGGTAACACTGGGGTTATGGTATCACTGGGGAGGGTTATGGTAACACTGGGGTTATGGTAACACTGGGGTTATGGTATCACTGGGGAGGGTTATGGTAACACTGGGGAGGGTTATGGTAACACTGGGGTAATGGTATCACTGGGGTTATGGTATCACTGGGGTTATGGTATCACTGGGGTTATGGTATCACTGAGGTTATGGTAACACTGGGGTTATGGTATCACTGGGGTTATGGTATCACTGGGGAGGGTTATGGTAACACTGGGGTTATCGTATCACTGGGGAGGGTTATGGTAACACTGGGGTTATGGTATCACTGGGGAGGGTTATGGTAACACTGGGGTTATGGTATCACTGGGGAGGGTTATGGTAACACTGGGGAGGGTTATGGTATCACTGGGGTTATGGTATCACTGGGGTTATGGTATCACTGGGGTTATGGTATCACTGAGGTTATGGTAACACTGGGGTTATGGTATCACTGGGGTTATGGTATCACTGGGGAGGGTTATGGTAACACTGGGGTTATGGTATCACTGGGGAGGGTTATGGTAACACTGGGGTTATGGTATCACTGGGTAGGTTATGGTAACACTGGGGAGGGTTATGGTATCACTGGGGTTATGGTAACACTGGGGTTATGGTATCACTGGGGAGGGTTATGGTATCACTGGGGTTATGGTAACACTGGGGTTATGGTATCACTGGGGAGGGTTATGGTATCACTGGGGTTATGGTATCACTGGGGTTATGGTATCACTGGGGTTATGGTATCACTGGGGAGGGTTATGGTAACACTGGGGTTATGGTATCACTGGGGAGGGTTATGGTAACACTGGGGTTATGGTATCACTGGGGAGGGTTATGGTAACACTGGGGTTATGGTATCACTGGGGAGGGTTATGGTAACACTGGGGAGGGTTATGGTATCACTGGGGTTATGGTAACACTGGGGAGGGTTATGGTATCACTGGGGAGGGTTATGGTATCACTGGGGTTATGGTATCACTGGGGTTATGGTATCACTGGGGAGGGTTATGGTAACACTGGGGTAATGGTATCACTGGGGAGGGTTATGGTATCACTGGGGTTATGGTATCACTGGGGAGGGTTATGGTAACACTGGGGTTATGGTATCACTGGGGTTATGGTATCACTGGGGTTATGGTATCACTGGGGAGGGTTATGGTAACACTGGGGTTATGGTATCACTGGGGTTATGGTAACACTGGGGTTATGGTATCACTGGGTTTATGGTATCACTGGGGAGGGTTATGGTAACACTGGGGTTATGGTATCACTGGGTATCACTGGGGAGGGTTATGGTAACACTGGGGTTATGGTATCACTGGGGAGGGTTATGGTAACACTGGGGTTATGGTATCACTGGGGAGGGTTATGGTAACACTGGGGTTATGGTAACAAGTGCTAAATGCTTTACTTTAGTCACCTTTTTTGGTATTTTACCCATTATTATTCTACGTTTGAATTTAGCTTGAGACACTAAATTAGAGAATATAGTTCAGGGGTAAATTTCACTGATGAACTAACATCGTCCTCAGGAGACCTGACAAACAAAGAGCAGACTACAGCATGTAGTCTCTCTGCCATTCAGTCAACATGATGCCTCTACTCTACTGTGGTTCTCTCTCTGCCATTCAGTCAACATGATGCCTCTACTGTGGTTCTCTCTGCCATTCAGACAACATGATGCCTCTACTGTGGTTCTCTCTGCCATTCAGACAACATGATGCCTCTACTGTGGTTCTCTCTGCCATTCAGTCAACATGATGCCTCTACTGTGGTTCTCTCTGCCATTCAGACAACATGATGCCTCTACTGTGGTTCTCTCTGCCATTCAGACAACATGATGCCTCTACTCTACTGTGGTTCTCTCTGCCATTCAGACAACATGATGCCTCTACTCTACTGTGGTTCTCTCTGCCATTCAGACAACATGATGCCTCTACTCTACTGTGGTTCTCTCTGCCATTCAGACAACATGATGCCTCTACTGTGGTTCTCTCTGCCATTCAGACAACATGATGCCTCTACTGTGGTTCTCTCTGCCATTCAGTCAACATGATGCCTCTACTGTGGTTCTCTCTGCCATTCAGACAACATGATGCCTCTACTGTGGTTCTCTCTGCCATTCAGTCAACATGATGCCTCTACTGTGGTTCTCTCTGCCATTCAGACAACATGATGCCTCTACTGTGGTTCTCTCTGCCATTCAGACAACATGATGCCTCTACTGTGGTTCTCTCTGCCATTCAGACAACATGATGCCTCTACTGTGGTTCTCTCTGCCATTCAGACAACATGATGCCTCTACTGTGGTTCTCTCTGCCATTCAGACAACATGATGCCTCTACTGTACTGTGGTTCTCTCTGCCATTCAGACAACATGATGCCTCTACTCTACTGTGGTTCTCTCTGCCATTCAGACAACATGATGCCTCTACTGTGGTTCTCTCTGCCATTCAGACAACATGATGCCTCTACTGTGGTTCTCTCTGCCATTCAGACAACATGATGCCTCTACTGTGGTTCTCTCTGCCATTCAGACAACATGATGCCTCTACTGTGGTTCTCTCTGCCATTCAGTCAACATGATGCCTCTACTGTGGTTCTCTCTGCCATTCAGTCAACATGATGCCTCTACTCTACTGTGGTTCTCTCTGCCATTCAGACAACATGATGCCTCTACTCTACTGTGGTTCTCTCTGCCATTCAGACAACGTGATGCCTCTACTGTGGTTCTCTCTGCCATTCAGACAACATGATGCCTCTACTCTACTGTGGTTCTCTCTGCCATTCAGTCAACATGATGCCTCTACTGTGGTTCTCTCTGCCATTCAGTCAACATGATGCCTCTACTGTGGTTCTCTCTGCCATTCAGACAACATGATGCCTCTACTGTGGTTCTCTCTGCCATTCAGACAACATGATGCCTCTACTGTACTGTGGTTCTCTCTGCCATTCAGTCAACATGATGCCTCTACTGTGGTTCTCTCTGCCATTCAGACAACATGATGCCTCTACTCTACTGTGGTTCTCTCTGCCATTCAGACAACATGATGCCTCTACTGTGGTTCTCTCTGCCATTCAGTCAACATGATGCCTCTACTCTACTGTGGTTCTCTCTGCCATTCAGACAACATGATGCCTCTACTCTACTGTGGTTCTCTCTGCCATTCAGACAACATGATGCCTCTACTGTGGTTCTCTCTGCCATTCAGACAACATGATGCCTCTACTGTGGTTCTCTCTGCCATTCAGACAACATGATGCCTCTACTGTGGTTCTCTCTGCCATTCAGACAACATGATGCCTCTACTGTGGTTCTCTCTGCCATTCAGACAACATGATGCCTCTACTGTACTGTGGTTCTCTCTGCCATTCAGACAACATGATGCCTCTACTCTACTGTGGTTCTCTCTGCCATTCAGACAACATGATGCCTCTACTGTGGTTCTCTCTGCCATTCAGACAACATGATGCCTCTACTGTGGTTCTCTCTGCCATTCAGACAACATGATGCCTCTACTCTACTGTGGTTCTCTCTGCCATTCAGTCAACATGATGCCTCTACTCTACTGTGGTTCTCTCTGTCATTCAGACAACGTGATGCCTCTACTGTGGTTCTCTCTGCCATTCAGACAACATGATGCCTCTACTGTGGTTCTCTCTGCCATTCAGACAACATGATGCCTCTACTGTGGTTCTCTCTGCCATTCAGTCAACATGATGCCTCTACTCTACTGTGGTTCTCTCTGCCATTCAGACAACATGATGCCTCTACTCTACTGTGGTTCTCTCTGCCATTCAGACAACATGATGCCTCTACTGTGGTTCTCTCTGCCATTCAGTCAACATGATGCCTCTACTCTACTGTGGTTCTCTCTGCCATTCAGACAACATGATGCCTCTACTGTGGTTCTCTCTGCCATTCAGACAACATGATGCCTCTACTGTGGTTCTCTCTGCCATTCAGACAACATGATGCCTCTACTGTGGTTCTCTCTGCCATTCAGACAACATGATGCCTCTACTGTGGTTCTCTCTGCCATTCAGTGAACATGATGCCTCTACTCTGCCATTCAGAGTGGTTCTCTCTGCCATTCAGACAACATGATGCCTCTCTACTGTGGTTCTCTCTGCCATTCAGTCAACATGATGCCTCTACTGTGGTTCTCTCTGCCATTCAGTCAACATGATGCCTCCACTGTGGTTCTACTCTGACACATTTAATTTAGGAAACATTTTCAGTGTTTTGATTGACTGCCTCAGGTGAGATGTCACACGGAGAGAGAGAGAGAGAGAGAGAGAGAGAGAGAGACATAGTTCAACCACCTAGAGGCTTGGCCAGCAAAAGTACTGTTTTTACATTTTTTATTTAAAATTCTCCCTCCCTCACCGCTGCAGGGGCTTTAGAGTGAAATCCTAAATTAGACATGCCTGCTACCTGGCATTAAGAGTGTCTGTGTCTGCAAGGGGAGACAGGAGAGTTAAAGGAGATAGGAGGGGTACTCTGGGGAGACAGGAGAGTTAAAGGAGATAGGAGGGGTACTCTGGGGAGACAGGAGAGTTAAAGGAGATAGGAGGGGTACTCTGGGGAGACAGGAGAGTCAAAGGAGATAGGAGACAGGTTAAAGTACTCTGGGGAGACAGGAGAGTCAAAGGAGATAGGAGGGGTACTCTGGGGAGACAGGAGAGTTAAAGGAGATAGGAGGGGTACTCTGGGGAGACAGGAGAGTTAAAGGAGATAGGAGGGGTACTCTGTGGAGACAGGAGAGTTAAAGGAGATAGGAGGGGTACTCTGGGGAGACAGGAGAGTTAAAGGAGATAGGAGGGGTACTCTGGGGAGACAGGAGAGTTAAAGGAGATAGGAGGGGTACTCTGGTCTAAAGTAGTGCACTATATAGGGAATGTGGTGCCATAGGGTACTGGTCTAAAGTAGTGCACTATATAGGGAATATGGTGCCATAGGGTACTGGTCTAAAGTAGTGCACTACATAGGGAATAGGGTGCCATAGGGCCCTGGTCTAAAGTAGTGCACTATATAGGGAATAGGGTGCCATAGGGCCTTGGTCTAAAGTAGTGCACTACATAGGGAATAGGGTGCCATTTGAGATCCACACTAGTTGGTTTTCAGTGTTTTGAAGTAATGTGGGAGTTAGGGAGACGGTAATTTGGTTGGTGACAGACTTACGTTCTACCAATGTCTCAGCGTCGACGTACGGATGCACACATGCTAGCAGGCACACACACACACACACACACACACGCACACACACAAACGCACGCACACACACACACAAACGCACACACACACACAAACGCACACACACACACACACACACACACACACACACAGTCTACTATATCACAGGATGATAATCGTGTTCTAACAACAGCCCCGTAATGTAGGTAGCTCTGTTCTACACCGTTCTGATTAAGGATGTGTCACGCCCTGATCTGTCTTCATACCTTCACTATGTAATCCAGGCAGTGTGTTGGTCCAGTGTGGTCCCCTTGCATTGCTGATTCTGGCATAGATTAGCATAGCCTGTAAAGAATTGTTGTGATCACTAATACAGGCTATACTAATTAAAGCCAGAATCATCAAACCTTTCTTGGAAACGTCTTCTCTCAGCAGCTCTTCTTCAGTGCAGATGTATTAAAGACAACGTGGACTTAAGATCCAAACTAATATGACATCGACATGAGTGAAAAAAAAAACGGTTTGTTTTCTATACAAATGCTACAAGACAAAACATTAGCTGAACTAATTGGAAATGTAGGTTCTAGCTTTTCGTTTCAGAATGTTGTTCTTGAATATTGTCCAGTTTATGAAACACTGAAACATTACTCCATATTCTACTCTTCACCCTCTCATAACAGCTCAGTTGACCCGGTCTAATAAAATGTCTGATTTCAAAATAAAGGAATTTCTGCAGTGTTTATGAAACTCTCCCACAACTTGAACTTTTATTTCTTATTTGATTGACAGCTGGATATTATGTTTGTATTTTTCTTTGGAGACTCGCCTGGACCAAAGGGGTAGGGGTGGGAGAAGAGGAGGGGTAGGGGTGGGAGGGAGAGAAGAGGGGGGGGGTAGGGGTGGGAGAAGAGGAGGGGTAGGGGTGGGAGGGAGAAGAGGAGGGGGGGTGGGGTGGGAGAAGAGGAGGGGTAGGGGTGGGAGTGGAGAAGAGGAGGGGTAGGGGTGGGAGAAGGAGGGAGGGAGGGGTAGGGGGGGGGTGGGAGAAGAGGGGGGTAGGGGTGGGAGGGGAGAAGAGGAGGGGTAGGGGTGGGAGGGGAGAAGAGGAGGGGTAGGGGTGGGAGGGGAGAAGAGGAGGGGTAGGGGTGGGAGGGGAGAAGAGGAGGGATAGGGGTGGGAGGGGAGAGAGGAGGAGGGGTAGGGGTGGGAGGGGGAGAAGAGGAGGGGTAGGGGTGGGAGGGGAGAAGAGGAGGGGTAGGGTGGGAGGGGAGAAGAGGAGGGGTAGGGGTGGGAGGGGAGAAGAGGGAGGGGTAGGGGTGGGAGGGGAGAAGAGGAGGGGTAGGGGTGGGAGGGGGAAGAGGAGGGGTAGGGGTGGGAGGGGAGAAGAGGAGGGGTAGGGGTTGGAGAGGAGAAGAGGAGGGGTGGGAGAGGAGAAGAGGGAGGGGTAGGGGTGCGAGGGGAGAAGAGGAGGGGTAGGGAGGGGAGAAGAGGAAGGGTAGGGGGAGGGGAGAAGAGGAGGGGATAGGGGTGGGAGGGGGAGAAGAGAAGGGGTAGGGGTGGGAGGAGAGAATAGGAGGGGTAGGGGTGGGAGGGGAGAAGAGGATGGGGTAGGGGTGGGAGGGGAGAAGAGAAGAGATAGGAGGGGTAGGGGTGTGAGGGGAGAAGAGGAGGGGGGGGGTAGGGGTGGGAGGGGAGAAGAGGAGGGGTAGGGGTGGGAGGGGAGAAGAGGAGGGGTAGGGGTGGGAGGGGAGAAGAGGAGGGGGGTAGTGGTGGGAGGGAAGAAGAGGAGGGGTGGGAGAGGAGAAGAGGAGGGGTAGGGGTGGGAGGGAAGAAGAGGAGGGGTAGGAGTGGGAAGAGAAACGAGGGGAGAGGAGATGAAGGGAGAGGAGACGAGGGGAGAGGAGACGAGAACTAATAAGATGTAAAGGAAAGGATGAAGATGAAAATAGATTCTGCTGACAAACCAGAATTCAACATCTAACAGGACCTGTCATGCTGGCCAAGAACCAATGGCTCCTTTTCATCTGCCTTGCTGTGCTGCAGGCCGTGCCAACGATGGGGGCACATTGCCTTTCTGGGCTGGCCAGCACACACTGCCACACCTCTCTCGCTGGGCAGACAGTCACACACACACACTGCTGCACCTCTCTCGTTGGGCAGCACACACACACACACTGCCACACCTCTCTCGCTGGGCAGACAGTCACACAGACACTCTGCCCCACCTCTCTCGCTGGGCAGACAGTCACACACACACACACACCGCACCTCTCTCGCTGGGCAGACAGTCACACACACACACTGCCGCACCTCAACAGGTATTGTAGTTTGTAGGTGAGGATACAACAGGTATTGTAGTTTGTAGGTGACATACAACAGGTATTGTAGTTTGTAGGTGAGGATACAACAGGTATTGTAGTTTGTAGGTGAGGATACAACAGGTATTGTAGTTTGTAGGAGAGGATACAACAGGTATTGTAGTTTGTAGGTGAGGATACAACAGGTATTGGCTATGAACAACCCAGTTTGTCGGTGAGGATACAAAAGGTTTGTAGTTTGTAGGTGAGGATACAACAGGTATTGTAGTTTGTAGGTGAGGATACAACAGGTATTGTAGTTTGTAGGAGAGGATACAACAGGTATTGCAGTTTGTAGGTGAGGATACAACAGGTATTGTATGAACAACCCAGTTTGTAGGACAGGATAAAACTGGTATTGTAGTTTGTAGGACAAGATACAACAGGTATTTGCTATGAACAACCCAGTTTGTAGGACAGGATAAAACTGGTATTGTAGTTTGTAGGACAAGATATAACAGGTATTGGCTATGAACAACCCAATTTGTAGGTGAGGAGTACAACAGGTATTGGCTATGAACAACCCAGTTTGTAGGACAGGATAAAACTGGTATTGTAGTTTGTAGGACAAGATATAACAGGTATTGGCTATGAACAACCCAGTTTGTAGGACAGGATAAAACTGGTATTGTAGTTTGTAGGACAAGATATAACAGGTATTGGCTATGAACAACCCAGTTTGTAGGACAGGATAAAACTGGTATTGTAGTTTGTAGGACAAGATATAACAGGTATTGGCTATGAACAACCCAATTTGTAGGTGAGAGTACAACAGGTATTGGCTATGAACAACCCAGTTTGTAGGACAGGATAAAACTGGTATTGTAGTTTGTAGGACAAGATATAACAGGTATTGGCTATGAACAACCCAGTTTGTAGGACAGGATAAAACTGGTATTGTAGTTTGTAGGACAAGATATAACAGGTATTGGCTATGAACAACCCAATTTGTAGGTGAGAGTACAACAGGTATTGTAGAACAACCCAGTTTGTAGGACAGGATAAAACTGGTATTGTAGTTTGTAGGTGAGAGATACAACAGGTATTGGCTATGAACAACCCAGTTTGTAGGACAGGATAAAACTGGTATTGTAGTTTGTAGGTGAGAGTACAACAGGTATTGGCTATGAACAACCCAGTTTGTAGGACAGGATAAAACTGGTATTGTAGTTTGTAGGTGAGGATACAACAGGTATTGGCTATGAACAACCCAGTTTGTAGGACAGGATAAAACTGGTATTGTAGTTTGTAGGACAGTTTGGCTATGACAACCCATTTGTAGGTGACAGGTATTGGCTATGAACAACCCAGTTTGTAGGACAGGATAAAACTGGATTTGTAAAGGATAAAACTGGTATTGTCTATGCTGTGGAATCAGTCATGATTCACAGTCTTCCTGAACAGGCTACATAACTGCTGCCTAACTAATGATACAGAACCAAGCCTCAGAACAAACACAGATGTCCATGTTTGTGTGTTTGCGTTTACGTGCGTGTGCACGCTGATGTCTATGACAGTGGAGGCTGCTGAATGGGAGGACGGCTCATAATAAGGGCTGGAACGGAGCCAATGGGATGGCATGAAACAGAGGGAAACCACGGAAACCGTGTGTTTGATGTATTTGACACCATTCCACTGATTCCATTCCACTGATTCCATTCCACTGATTCCATTCCACTAGCCTGTGCTCCCCCACCTCCAGAGCTTTTAGGAAATTGTGTACGAGAGAAGGACACCACCAATGTTCCCACAAAGCTGCACGTGTGTGTGAGTAACTAGTAGCCCGAAAATTACCGCTCAGTTTCCTTGGGACTGCCGCGCAGTAGCCCCAAGACTGCCGCGCAGTAGCCCCAAGACTGCCGCGCAGTAGCCCCAAGACTGCCGCGCAGTAGCCCCAAGACTGCCGCGCAGTAGCCCCAAGACTGCCGCTCAGTAGCCCCAAGACTGCCGCTCAGTAGCCCCAAGACTGCCTCTCAGTTCCCCTGGGACTGCCGCTCAGTAGCCCCAAGACTGCCAGAGATCAATCCTGTAATAGAGATCAGTCCTCTAGAGATCAATCCTGTAATAGAGATCAGTCCTGTAGTAGAGATCAGTCCTGTAATAGAGATCAGTCCTGTAGTAGAGATCAGTCCTCTAGAGATCAGTCCTGTAATAGAGATCAGTCCTGTAATAGAGATCAGTCCGGTAGAGATCAGTCCTGTAGTAGAGATCAGTCCTGTAGAGATCAGTCCTGTAGGGATCAATCCTGAGAGATCAGTCCTGTAGTAGAGATCAGTCCTGTAGAGATCAGTCCTGTAGTAGAGATCAGTCCTGTAGTAGAGATCAGTCCTGTTGTAGAGATCAGTCCTGTAGTAGAGATCAGTCCTGTAGAGATCAGTCCTGTAGTAGAGATCAGTCCTTAGAGATCAGTCCTGTAGAGATCAGTCCTGTAGAGATCAGTCCTGTAGAGATCAGTCCTGTGAGATCAGTCCTGTAGAGATCAGTCCTGTAGTTCTCTCTGTCATCTTTTCTGCTCACGAACTAACAGGATTACTTAGCTCAATGGCATAGTAGCTACACACGTAATGGAGATTCTGTGAACAGCTGACCTGGACACAGCAAAACAGATTAACAGCCATGGAGATGGTGGGATGTCCTTATATGGACATCATACATCACAGCAATGTTCCCTCTAAACTGGTCACATGACCATGTGACCTCCCCTCAGACTTCTCCTCAGAGGAAATATGAGCCTGGGCAGAGGAAGCAGGAGATTGAACTTCACTCAAATTTCTCCAGTTTTCCCCTTTAGTTAACACTGTCAACATTTGTCTCTACTGTGGACTTGTGATCAAATCAATTCAATATTAGCCTCTTTCAATCTAATATACTGAAGCAAATCAGGAGCAGCGCTCCTAGTGGCCGGGACTTTAATGCAGGCAAACTTAAATCATTTTTACCAAATTTCTACCAGCATGTCACCTGTGAAACCTCTAGACTAAAGAAAAACTCTAGACTACCTTTACTCCACACACAGAGACGCGTACAAAGCTCTCCCTCACCCTCCATTTGGAAAATCTGACCATAGTTCTATCCTCCTGATTTCTGCTTACAAGCAAAAACTAAAGCAGGAAGTACCAGTGACTCGCTCAATACGGAAGTGGTCAGATGAAGTGGATGCTACGCTACATGATTGTTTTGCTAGCCCAGACTGGAATATGTTCCGGGACTAATCCAATGGCATTGAGGAGTACACTACCTCTGTCACTGGCTTCATCCGCCTTGAGCTAAAGGCTAGAGCTGCTGCTTTCTAGGAGAGGGTACGCTTCTAAGAAATCCAGCTATGCCTTCAGACGAACCATCAAACCGGCAAAGCGTCAATACAGGACTAAGATTGGATCCTACTACATCGTCTCTGACGCTCGACGGATGTGGCAGGTCTTGAAAATTATTACGGACTACAAAGGGAAACTTAGCCATGAGCTGCCCAGTGATGCGAGCCTACTAGACGAGCTACATGTTTTTATGCTCGCTTTGAGGCAAGCAACACTGAAGCATGCAGAGAGCACCAGCTGTTCCGGAGGACTGTGTGATCACACTCTCCGTAGTCAATGTGAGCAAGACCTTTAAACAGGTCAACATTCACAAGGACTTGAACTCAAAGCATTCACCAACTGGCAAGTGTCTTCACTGACCTTTTCAAACTCTCCCTGACCCAGTCAGGGGCCAGACGGATTACAGTCAGACGGATTGTACTAAAAGAATGCGCTGACCAACTGGCAAGTGTCTTCACTGACCGGTTCAACCTCTCCCTGACCGAGTCTGTAATACCTACATGTTTCAAACAGACGACCATAGTCCCTGTGCCAAAGAAAAGCGAAGGTAACCTACCTAAATTATTGGCGCCCCGTAGCACTCACGTCGGTAGCCATGAAATGCTTTGAAAGGCTGGTCATGACTCATATCAACAGCATCCTCCCGGATACCCTAGACCCACTTCAAAATCGCATACCGCCCCAACAGATCCACAGATGACACAATCTCTATTGCACTCCACACTGCCCACTCCCACCTGGACCTGGACAAAAGGAACACCTACAGTATGTGAGAATACTGTTAATTGACAACAGTTCAGCGTTCAACACAATAGTGCCCACAAAGCTCATCACTAAGCTTAGGACCTTGGGACTAAACACCTCCCTCTACAACTGGATCCTGGACGTCCTGATGGGGCGCCCCCAGGTGGTGAGGGTAGGCAACAACACATCTGCCACGCTGATCCTCAACACTGGAGCTCCTCAGGGGTGAGTGCTCAGTCCCTCCTGTACTCCCTGTTCACCCGTAAGAATGTTTTTTTTGGTAAAGTGGTTTCTTGCATCAAACAACAAAACGAAATGTTTAGTCACCTCCGTGTCTGAAGGACCAGTGGATTAACAGGGTAATGTTTAGTCGCCTCCGTGTCTGAAGGACCAGTGGATTAACAGGGTAATGTTTAGTCACCTCCGTGTCTGAAGGACCAGTGGATTAACAGGTTAATGTTTAGTCACCTCCGTGTCTGAAGGACCAGTGGATTAACAGGTTAATGTTTAGTCACCTCCGTGTCTGAACAGTGGATTAACAGGTTAATGTTTAGTCACCTCCGTGTCTGAAGGACCAGTGGATTAACAGGGTAATGTTTAGTCACCTCCGTGTCTGAAGGACCAGTGGATTAACAGGGTAATGTTTAGTCACCTCCGTGTCTGAAGGACAAGTGGATTAACAGGGTAATGTTTAGTCACCTCCGTGTCTGAAGGACCAGTGGATTAACAGGGTAATGTTTAGTCACCTCCGTGTCTGAAGGACAAGTGGATTAACAGGGTAATGTTTAGTCACCTCCGTGTCTGAAGGACCAGTGGATTAACAGGTTAATGTTTCTTTCAAATGTGTGGACATTGAACACCACACATTGGCTGCTACTGTAGTCTGAATGATAGAACAGCTCACTTCCATGTTAAAATATTATGGGATGCATTTTCCCCATTATTTTTGATGGTAGACCTCTCTGGTAGGCCCTACATTATTATCAGTAGCCTACTTGGTCACTGTTAAAACTGTAACTTAAAGTGGGTACAGCCTCAGTGTTCACAGTAAAACTGTAACTTAGTGGGTACAGCCTCAGTGTTCACAGTAAAACTGTAACTTAGTGGGTACAGCCTCAGTGTTCACAGTAAAACTGTAACTTAAAGTGGGTACAGCCTCAGTGTTCACAGTAAAACTGTAACTTAAAGCAGGTACAGCCTCAGGTACAGCCTCAGTGTTCACAGTAAAACTAACTTAAAGCAGGTACAGCCTCAGGTACAGCCTCAGTGTTCACAGTAAAACTGTAACTTAGTGGGTACAGCCTCAGTGTTCACAGTAAAACTGTAACTTAAAGCAGCTACAGCCTCAGTGTTCACAGTAAAACTGTAACTTAAAGCAGCTACAGCCTCAGTGTTCACAGTACAACTGTAACTTAAAGTGGGTACAGCCTCAGTGTTCACAGTAAAACTGTAACTTAAAGCAGGTACAGCCTCAGTGTTCACAGTAAAACTGTAACTGAAAGCAGGTAGAGCCTCAGTGTTCACAGTAAAACTGTAACTTAAAGTGGGTACAGCCTCAGTGTTCACAGTAAAACTGTAACTTAAAGTGGGTACAGCCTCAGTGTTCACAGTAAAACTGTAACTTAAAGCAGGTACAGCCTCAGTGTTCACAGTAAAACTGTAACTTAGTGGGTACAGCCTCAGTGT
>NW_024608229.1:0-5000 GCF_018296145.1 Oncorhynchus tshawytscha | reverse complement strand
GTGAGAGCTCGCTAACTACCGACCGGAACATTTAGCTAACCAATGTCACGACGTGCTAGCAGCCACGTGAGTGAGTGAGAACTCGCTAGCTACCGACCGGAACATTTAGCTAACCAATGTCACGACGATGCTAGCAGCCACGTGAGTGAGTGAGAGCTCGCTAGCTACCGACCGGAACATTTAGCTAACCAATGTCACGACGATGCTAGCAGCCACGTGAGTGAGTGAGAGCTCGCTAGCTACCGACCGGAACATTTAGCTAACCAATGTCGCGACGATGCTAGCAGCCACGTGAGTGAGCGAGAGCTAGCTAGCTACCGACCGGAACATTTAGCTAACCAATGTCACGATGATGCTAGCAGCCACGTGAGTGAGTGAGAGCTAGCTAGCTACCGACCGGAACATTTAGCTAACCAATGTCATGACGATGCTAGCAGCCACGTGAGTGAGCGAGAGCTAGCTAGCTACCGACCGGAACATTTAGCTAACCAATGTCACGACGATGCTAGCAGCCACGTGAGTGAGAGCTAGCTACCGACCGGAACATTTAGCTAACCAATGTCACGACGTCCGCCGAAGTCGGTCCCTCTCCGCGTTCGGGCAGTGTTCGACGGTCCGCGTTCGGCGGTCGACGTCACCGGTCTTCTAGCCATCGCCGATCCTCCTTTTCATGTTCCATTTGTTTTGTCTTGTCTTCCCACACACCTAGTTTCAATTCCACTACATTACATGTTGTTTATTTAACCCTCTGTCCCCCCCTTGTCCGGGATTGTTTATTGCAATGCTTGTACACGTTATGCTGGTGTGCGACTGGTTTTTGTCCCATTGTGTTTGTTTATTCTGGTTACGGTGATTTATTTATTAAATTACGCCATTTGTAACATAGCTTCTTTCTGCTTCTCCTGCGCCTGACTTCTCTGCCGCCAGTATCCTTACAACCAAGATCAACAACACTAACACACGGACAGTAGAGTTACAAACGGACTGTACAAAACAAGTTAAATGTCTCTCCTGTGATGAAATGTTTTCCACACACACACACACGCACGCGCACACGCACACACACAGCTACGTGTAGTCTACTTGGACACCGGGTTCCCCCACATTTCCCTACTCTCCTACCCCGACTAGCCTGAAGCCACAGAGCTCTTCTGCAGGCTCCATTTCCCTACTCTCCTACCCCGAATAGCCTGAAGCCACAGGGCTCTTCTGCAGGCTCCATTTCCCTACTCTCCTACCCCGACTAGCCTGAAGCCACAGGGCTCTTCTGCAGGCTCCATTTCCCTACTCTCCTACCCCGACTAGCCTGAAGCCACAGGGCTCTTCTGCAGGCTCCATTTCCCTACTCTCCTACCCCGAATAGCCTGAAGCCACAGGGCTCTTCTGCAGGCTCCATTTCCCTACTCTCCTACCCCGAATAGCCTGAAGCCACAGGGCTCTTCTGCAGGCTCCATTTCCCTACTCTCCTATCCCCGAATAGCCTGAAGCCACAGGGCTCTTCTGCAGGCTCCATTTCCCTACTCTCCTACCCCGAATAGCCTGAAGCCACAGGGCTCTTCTGCAGGCTCCATTTCCCTACTCTCCTACCCCGAATAGCCTGAAGCCACAGGGCTCTTCTGCAGGCTCCATTTCCCTACTCTCCTACCCCGACTAGCCTGAAGCCACAGGGCTCTTCTGCAGGCTCCATTTCCCTACTCTCCTACCCCGACTAGCCTGAAGCCACAGGGCTCTTCTGCAGGCTCCATTTCCCTACTCTCCTACCCCGAATAGCCTGAAGCCACAGGGCTCTTCTGCAGGCTCCATTTCCCTACTCTCCTACCCCGACTAGCCTGAAGCCACAGGGCTCTTCTGCAGGCTCCATTTCCCTACTCTCCTACCCCGACTAGCCTGAAGCCACAGGGCTCTTCTGCAGGCTCCATTTCCCTACTCTCCTACCCCGACTAGCCTGAAGCCACAGGGCTCTTCTGCAGGCTCCATTTCCCTACTCTCCTACCCCGACTAGCCTGAAGCCACAGGGCTCTTCTGCAGGCTCCATTTCCCTACTCTCCTACCCCGACTAGCCTGAAGCCACAGGGCTCTTCTGCAGGCTCCATTTCCATTCCTCCCACAGGGCTAGGCTCCATTTCCTACTCTCCTACCCCGACTAGCCTGAAGCCACAGGGCTCTTCTGCAGGCTCCATTTCCCTACTCTCCTACCCCGACTAGCCTGAAGCCACAGGGCTCTTCTGCAGGCTCCATTTCCCTACTCTCCTACCCCGACTAGCCTGAAGCCACAGGGCTCTTCTGCAGGCTCCATTTCCCTACTCTCCTACCCCGACTAGCCTGAAGCCACAGGGCTCTTCTGCAGGCTCCATTTCCCTACTCTCCTACCCCGACTAGCCTGAAGCCACAGGGCTCTTCTGCAGGCTCCATTTCCCTACTCTCCTACCCCGACTAGCCTGAAGCCACAGGGCTCTTCTGCAGGCTCCATTTCCCTACTCTCCTACCCCGACTAGCCTGAAGCCACAGGGCTCTTCTGCAGGCTCCATTTCCCTACTCTCCTACCCCGATTTCTAGCCTGAAGCCACAGGGCTCTTCTGCAGGCTCCATTTCCCTACTCTCCTACCCCGACTAGCCTGAAGCCACAGGGCTCTTCTGCAGGCTCCATTTCCCTACTCTCCTACCCCCGACTAGCCTGAAGCCACAGGGCTCTTCTGCAGGCTCCATTTCCCTACTCTCCTACCCCGACTAGCCTGAAGCCACAGGGCTCTTCTGCAGGCTCCATTTCCCTACTCCCTACCCCGACTAGCCTGAAGCCACAGGGCTCTTCTGCAGGCTCCATTTCCCTACTCTCCTACCCCGACTAGCCTGAAGCCACAGGGCTCTTCTGCAGGCTCCATTTCCCTACTCTCCTACCCCGACTAGCCTGAAGCCACAGGGCTCTTCTGCAGGCTCCATTTCCCTACTCTCCTACCTGAAGCCACAGGGCTCTTCTGCAGGCTCCATTTCCCTACTCTCCTACCCCGCCCTGAAGCCACAGGGCTCTTCTGCAGGCTCCATTTCCCTACTCTCCTACCCCGACTAGCCTGAAGCCACAGGGCTCTTCTGCAGGCTCCATTTCCCTACTCTCCTACCCCGAATAGCCTGAAGCCACAGGGCTCTTCTGCAGGCTCCATTTCCCTACTCTCCTACCCCGAATAGCCTGAAGCCACAGGGCTCTTCTGCAGGCTCCATTTCCTACTCTCCTACCCCGACTAGCCTGAAGCCACAGGGCTCTTCTGCAGGCTCCATTTCCCTACTCTCCTACCCCGACTAGCCTGAAGCCACAGGGCTCTTCTGCAGGCTCCATTTCCCTACTCTCCTACCCCGAATAGCCTGAAGCCACAGGGCTCTTCTGCAGGCTCCATTTCCCTACTCTCCTACCCCGAATAGCCTGAAGCCACAGGGCTCTTCTGCAGGCTCCATTTCCCTACTCTCCTACCCCGAATAGCCTGAAGCCACAGGGCTCTTCTGCAGGCTCCATTTCCCTACTCTCCTACCCCGACTAGCCTGAAGCCACAGGGCTCTTCTGCAGGCTCCATTTCCCTACTCTCCTACCCCGACTAGCCTGAAGCCACAGGGCTCTTCTGCAGGCTCCATTTCCCTACTCTCCTACCCCGACTAGCCTGAAGCCACAGGGCTCTTCTGCAGGCTCCATTTCCCTACTCTCCTACCCCGACTAGCCTGAAGCCACAGGGCTCTTCTGCAGGCTCCATTTCCCTACTCTCCTACCCCGACTAGCCTGAAGCCACAGGGCTCTTCTGCAGGCTCCATTTCCCTACTCTCCTACCCCGACTAGCCTGAAGCCACAGGGCTCTTCTGCAGGCTCCATTTCCCTACTCTCCTACCCCGACTAGCCTGAAGCCACAGGGCTCTTCTGCAGGCTCCATTTCCCTACTCTCCTACCCCGAATAGCCTGAAGCCACAGGGCTCTTCTGCAGGCTCCATTTCCCTACTCTCCTACCCCGAATAGCCTGAAGCCACAGGGCTCTTCTGCAGGCTCCATTTCCCTACATGGGAGCATTGTGATCTGTAGGTCAGGGTTTCTGTTTTACCTGCTTATATGTACATTCAACAACACAACCGTTTTTTCCTGTTTGTTTTTGATATTTCTGGTTAACCCTCCCCCAAAGAAATCTACGATGAAGTTGCCTGTTTTCAACATGGCGGTGAATGGGAAAGAATGTTTGTTTTCCCCCAATTGGTGGGCGGGGAAGCCACAGGGGAAGTCCTTACTGTCATGTGAATATGGAGTATGAGCCCCAGGTGTAAAGTAGTACACACAGGGTGGGACGGATGGGGCTCAGGGGCCGTTCATGGCTTTAATACAACAGCATCTCATGACAGATTTACTGGGTTGTTGGGATTAACTACTGTACTGGGAGAGGGAGACATCAGGTCTGTGACATTAGGGAGGGAGGGAGGGAGGGAGGGAGGGAGGGAGGGAGGGAGGAGGGAGGGAGGGAGGGAGGGAGGGAGGGAGGGAGGGAGGGGGTTGGAGGGAGGGAGGGAGGGAGGGAGGGAGACATCAGGTCTGTGACATTAGGGAGGGGGGGAGGGAGGGAGGGAGGGAGGGAGGGAGGGAGACCAGAACTGTGGCATTGGGGAGGTAGAGAGAGAGAGAGAGAGAGAGAGAGAGCAGAACTGTGGCATTAGGGCGAGAGAGAGCGGGAGAGAGAGAGGGCGGGAGAGAGAGAGAGACGGAGAGAGGGAGACATAAAATTCAACATACCAATTAGGATCTGGCTAAAAATATGTGAATCAGTCATAGAGCCCATTGCCCTTTATGGTTGCGAGGTCTGGGGTCCGCTCACCAACCAAGAATTCACAAAATCGTACAAACACCAAATTGAGACTCTGCATGCAGAATTCTGCCAAAATATCCTCTGTGTACAACGTAGAACACCAAATAATGCATGCAGAGCAGAATTAGGCCGATACCCACTAATTATCAAAATCCAGAAAAGAGCTGGTAAATTCTA
>NW_024608228.1:40000-54327 GCF_018296145.1 Oncorhynchus tshawytscha | reverse complement strand
AAGTAGCTTCACGCTGTCTGCTGATAGAATGATGGAGAAAAGTAGCTCCACATCAGTCAGAGTGCTGTCTGCTGATAGAATGATGGAGAACAGTAGCTCCACATCAGTCAGAGTGCTGTCTGCTGATAGAATGATGGAGAACAGTAGCTCCACATCAGTCAGAGTGCTGTCTGCTGATAGAATGATGGAGAACAGTAGCTCCACATCAGTCAGAGTGCTGTCTGCTGATAGAATGATGGAGAATAGTAGCTCCACATCAGTCAGAGTGCTGTCTGCTGATAGAATGATGGAGAACAGTAGATCCACATCAGTCAGAGTGCTGTCTGCTGATAGAATGATGGAGAACAGTAGCTCCACATCAGTCAGAGTGCTGTCTGCTGATAGAATGATGGAGAACAGTAGCTCCACATCAGTCAGAGTGCTGTCTGCTGATAGAATGATGGAGAACAGTAGCTCCACATCAGTCAGAGTGCTGTCTGCTGATAGAATGATGGAGAACAGTAGCTCCACATCAGTCAGAGTGCTGTCTGCTGATAGAATGATGGAGAACAGTAGCTCCACATCAGTCAGAGTGCTGTCTGCTGATAGAATGATGGAGAACAGTAGCTCCACATCAGTCAGAGTGCTGTCTGCTGATAGAATGATGGAGAACAGTAGCTCCACATCAGTCAGAGTGCTGTCTGCTGATAGAATGATGGAGAACAGTAGCTCCACATCACATGTCTGCTGATAGAAGGATGGAGAAAAGTAGCTCCACATCACGCTGTCTGCTGATAGAATGATGGAGAAAAGTAGCTCCACATCAGTCAGAGTGCTGTCTGCTGATAGAATGATGGAGAACAGTAGCTCCACATCAGTCAGAGTGCTGTCTGCTGATAGAATGATGGAGAAAAGTAGCTCCACATCAGTCAGAGTGCTGTCTGCTGATAGAATGATGGAGAACAGTAGCTCCACAGTCTGCTGTCTGCTGATAGAATGATGGAGAAAAGTAGCTCCACATCAGTCAGAGTCTGTCTGCTGATAGAATGATGGAGAACAGTAGCTCCACATCAGTCAGAGTGCTGTCTGCTGATAGAATGATGGAGAAAAGTAGCTCCACATCAGCTGTCTGCTGATAGAATGATGAAAAGTAGCTCCACATCAGTCACGCTGTCTGCTGATAGAATGATGGAGAAAAGTAGCTCCACATCAGTCAGAGTGCTGTCTGCTGATAGAATGATGGAGAACAGTAGCTTCACATCAGTCAGAGTGCTGTCTGCTGATAGAATGATGGAGAAAAGTAGCTCCACATCAGTCAGAGTGCTGTCTGCTGATAGAATGATGGAGAAAAGTAGCTCCACATCAGTCAGAGTGCTGTCTGCTGATAGAATGATGGAGAACAGTAGCTCCACATCAGTCAGCTGTCTGCTGATAGAATGATGGAGAAAAGTAGCTCCACATCAGTCAGCTGTCTGCTGATAGAATGATGGAGAAAAGTAGCTTCAGTCAGCTGTCTGCTGATAGAATGATGGAGAAAAGTAGCTTCACGTCAGTCTGTCTGCTGATAGAATGATGGAGAACAGTAGCTCCACATCAGTCAGCTGTCTGCTGATAGAATGATGGAGAAAAGTAGCTCCACATCAGTCAGAGTGCTGTCTGCTGATAGAATGATGGAGAACAGTAGCTCCACATCAGTCAGAGTGCTGTCTGCTGATAGAATGATGGAGAACAGTAGCTTCACGTCTGTCTGCTGATAGAATGATGGAGAAAAGTAGCTCCACATCAGTCAGAGTGCTGTCTGCTGATAGAATGATGGAGAAAAGTAGCTTCACATCAGTCAGAGTGCTGTCTGCTGATAGAATGGATGGAGAAAATCAGTCAGAGTGCTGTCTGCTGATAGAATGATGGAGAAAAGTAGCTCCACATCAGTCAGAGTGCTGTCTGCTGATAGAATGATGGAGAAAAGTAGCTCCACATCAGTCAGAGTGCTGTCTGCTGATAGAATGATGGAGAAAAGTAGCTCCACATCAGTCAGAGTGCTGTCTGCTGATAGAATGATGGAGAATAGTAGCTCCACATCAGTCAGAGTGCTGTCTGCTGATAGAATGATGGAGAAAAGTAGCTCCACATCAGTCAGAGTGCTGTCTGCTGATAGAATGATGGAGAACAGTAGCTTCACATCAGTCAGAGTGCTGTCTGCTGATAGAATGATGGAGAATAGTAGCTCCACATCAGTCAGAGTGCTGTCTGCTGATAGAATGATGGAGAAAAGTAGCTCCACATCAGTCAGAGTGCTGTCTGCTGATAGAATGATGGAGAAAAGTAGCTCCACATCAGTCAGAGTGCTGTCTGCTGATAGAATGATGGAGAATAGTAGCTCCACATCAGTCAGAGTGCTGTCTGCTGATAGAATGATGGAGAATAGTAGCTTCACATCAGTCAGAGTGCTGTCTGCTGATAGAATGATGGAGAAAAGTAGCTTCACATCAGTCAGAGTGCTGTCTGCTGATAGAATGATGGAGAAAAGTAGCTCCACATCAGTCACTGTCTGCTGATAGAATGATGGAGAAAAGTAGCTGTGTCTGCTGATAGAATGATGGAGAAAAGTAGCTCCACATCAGTCAGCTGTCTGCTGATAGAATGATGGAGAACAGTAGCTTCATCAGTCAGAGTGTGTCTGCTGATAGAATGATGGAGAAAAGTAGCTTCAGTCGCTGTCTGCTGATAGAATGATGGAGAAAAGTAGCTTCACAGAGTGCTGTCTGCTGATAGAATGATGGAGAAAGTAGCTTCACATCAGCTGTCTGCTGATAGAATGATGGAGAAAAGTAGCTCCACATCAGTCAGAGTGCTGTCTGCTGATAGAATGATGGAGAAAAGTAGCTTCACATCAGTCAGAGTGCTGTCTGCTGATAGAATGATGGAGAACAGTAGCTCCACATCAGTCAGAGTGCTGTCTGCTGATAGAATGATGGAGAAAAGTAGCTTCACGCTGTCTGCTGATAGAATGATGGAGAATAGTAGCTTCACATCAGTCAGAGTGCTGTCTGCTGATAGAATGATGGAGAAAAGTAGCTTCACATCAGTCAGAGTGCTGTCTGCTGATAGAATGATGGAGAAAAGTAGCTTCACGCTGTCTGCTGATAGAATGATGGAGAAAAGTAGCTTCACACTGTCTGCTGATAGAATGATGGAGAAAAGTAGCTTCAGTCAGAGTGCTGTCTGCTGATAGAATGATGGAGAAAAGTAGCTTCAGTCAGCTGTCTGCTGATAGAATGATGGAGAAAAGTAGCTCAGTCACGCTGTCTGCTGATAGAATGATGGAGAAAGTAGCTACCATCAGTCAGAGTGCTGTCTGCTGATAGAATGATGGAGAAAGTAGCTCCTTCACGCAGAGTGCTCTGCTGATAGAATGATGGAGAAAAGTAGCTCACATCAGTCAGAGTGCTGTCTGCTGATAGAATGATGGAGAAAAGTAGCTCCACATCAGTCAGCTGTCTGCTGATAGAATGATGGAGAAAAGTAGCTTCACGCTGTCTGCTGATAGAATGATGGAGAAAAGTAGCTTCAGTCAGAGTCTGCTGATAGAATGATGGAGAAAAGTAGCTTCACAGCTGTCTGCTGATAGAATGATGGAGAAAAGTAGCTTCACAGAGTGCTGTCTGCTGATAGAATGATGGAGAAAAGTAGCTGCTGTCTGCTGATAGAATGATGGAGAAAAGTAGCTCCACATCAGTCAGAGTGCTGTCTGCTGATAGAATGATGGAGAACAGTAGCTCCACATCAGTCAGAGTGCTGTCTGCTGATAGAATGATGGAGAATAGTAGCTTCACATCAGTCAGAGTGCTGTCTGCTGATAGAATGATGGAGAAAAGTAGCTCCACATCAGTCAGAGTGCTGTCTGCTGATAGAATGATGGAGAAAAGTAGCTCCACATCAGTCACTGTCTGCTGATAGAATGATGGAGAAAAGTAGCTTCAGTCAGAGTGCTGTCTGCTGATAGAATGATGGAGAAAAGCTAGCATCACGCTGTCTGCTGATAGAATGATGGAGAAAAGTAGCTTCACATCTGTCTGTCTGCTGATTGAATGATGGAGAAAAGTAGCTTCACGCTGTCTGCTGATAGAATGATGGAGAAAAGTAGCTTCACAGAGTGCTGTCTGCTGATAGAATGATGGAGAAAAGTAGCTTCACATCAGCTGTGTCTGCTGATAGAATGATGGAGAAAAGCTAGCTTCAGTCAGCTGTCTGCTGATAGAATGATGGAGAAAAGTAGCTCCACTTCAGTCAGCTGTCTGCTGATAGAATGATGGAGAAAAGTAGCTTCACATCAGTCAGAGTGCTGTCTGCTGATAGAATGATGGAGAAAAGTAGCTCCACATCAGTCAGAGTGCTGTCTGCTGATAGAATGATGGAGAACAGTAGCTTCACATCAGTCAGAGTGCTGTCTGCTGATAGAATGATGGAGAAAAGTAGCTTCACGCTGTCTGCTGATAGAATGATGGAGAAAAGTAGCTTCACACTGTCTGCTGATAGAATGATGGAGAAAAGTGCTTCATGCTGTCTGCTGATAGAATGATGGAGAAAAGTAGCTTCACGCTGCTGTCTGCTGATAGAATGGAGAAAAGTAGCTTCACGCTGTCTGCTGATAGAATGATGGAGAAAAGTACCTTCACGCTGTCTGCTGATAGAATGATGGAGAAAAGTAGCTTCACGCTGTCTGCTGATAGAATGATGGAGAAAAGTAGCTTCACATCAGTCAGAGTGCTGTCTGCTGATAGAATGATGGAGAAAAGTAGCTTCACGCTGTCTGCTGATAGAATGATGGAGAAAAGTAGCTTCACGCTGTCTGCTGATAGAATGATGGAGAAAAGTAGCTTCACGCTGTCTGCTGATAGAATGATGGAGAAAAGTAGCTTCACGCTGTCTGCTGATAGAATGATGGAGAAAGTAGCTTCACGCTGTCTGCTGATAGAAGATGGAGAAAAGTAGCTCACGCTGTCTGCTGATAGAATGATGGAGAAAAGTAGCTTCACGCTGTCTGCTGATAGAATGATGGAGAATAGTAGCTTCACATCAGTCAGAGTGCTGTCTGCTGATAGAATGATGGAGAAAAGTAGCTCCACATCAGTCAGAGTGCTGTCTGCTGATAGAATGATGGAGAAAGTAGCTTCACATCAGTCAGAGTGCTGTCTGCTGATAGAATGATGGAGAATAGTAGCTTCACATCAGTCAGAGTGCTGTCTGCTGATAGAATGATGGAGAAAAGTAGCTCCACATCAGTCAGAGTGCTGTCTGCTGATAGAATGATGGAGAAAAGTAGCTCCACATCAGTCAGAGTGCTGTCTGCTGATAGAATGATGGAGAATAGTAGCTCCACATCAGTCAGAGTGCTGTCTGCTGATAGAATGATGGAGAATAGTAGCTTCACATCAGTCAGAGTGCTGTCTGCTGATAGAATGATGGAGAAAAGTAGCTTCACATCAGTCAGAGTGCTGTCTGCTGATAGAATGATGGAGAAAAGTAGCTTCACACTGTCTGCTGATAGAATGATGGAGAAAAGTAGCTTCACGCTGTCTGCTGATAGAATGATGGAGAAAAGTAGCTTCACGCTGTCTGCTGATAGAATGATGGAGAAAGTAGCTTCACGCTGTCTGCTGATAGAAGGATGGAGAAAAGTAGCTTCACGCTGTCTGCTGATAGAATGATGGAGAAAAGTAGCTGCTGTCTGCTGATAGAATGATGGAGAATAGTAGCTTCACATCAGTCAGAGTGCTGTCTGCTGATAGAATGATGGAGAAAAGTAGCTTCACATCAGTCAGAGTGCTGTCTGCTGATAGAATGATGGAGAAAAGTAGCTTCAGCTGTCTGCTGATAGAATGATGGAGAAAAGTAGCTTCACACTGTCTGCTGATAGAATGATGGAGAAAAGTAGCTTCATGCTGTCTGCTGATAGAATGATGGAGAAAAGTAGCTTCACGCTGTCTGCTGATAGAATGGAGAAAAGTAGCTTCACGTCTGCTGATAGAATGATGGAGAAAAGTACCTTCACAGAGTGCTGTCTGCTGATAGAATGATGGAGAAAAGTAGCTTCACATCAGTCAGCTGTCTGCTGATAGAATGATGGAGAAAAGTAGCTTCACATCAGTCAGAGTGCTGTCTGCTGATAGAATGATGGAGAAAGTAGCTTCACGCTGTCTGCTGATAGAATGATGGAGAAAAGTAGCTTCACGCTGTCTGCTGATAGAATGATGGAGAAAAGTAGCTTCACGCTGTCTGCTGATAGAATGATGGAGAAAAGTAGCTTCACGCTGTCTGCTGATAGAATGATGGAGAAAAGTAGCTTCACGCTGTCTGCTGATAGAATGATGGAGAAAAGTACCTTCACGCTGTCTGCTGATAGAATGATGGAGAAAAGTAGCTTCACGCTGTCTGCTGATAGAATGATGGAGAAAAGTAGCTTCACATCAGTCAGAGTGCTGTCTGCTGATAGAATGATGGAGAAAAGTAGCTTCACGCTGTCTGCTGATAGAATGATGGAGAAAAGTAGCTTCAGTCGCTGTCTGCTGATAGAATGATGGAGAAAAGTAGCTTCACGCTGTCTGCTGATAGAATGATGGAGAAAAGTAGCTTCACGCTGTCTGCTGATAGAATGATGGAGAAAAGTAGCTTCACGCTGTCTGCTGATAGAAGGATGGAGAAAAGTAGCTTCACGCTGTCTGCTGATAGAATGATGGAGAAAAGTAGCTTCACGCTGTCTGCTGATAGAATGATGGAGAATAGTAGCTTCACATCAGTCAGAGTGCTGTCTGCTGATAGAATGATGGAGAAAAGTAGCTCCACATCAGTCAGAGTGCTGTCTGCTGATAGAATGATAGAGAAAGTAGCTTCACATCAGTCAGAGTGCTGTCTGCTGATAGAATGATGGAGAATAGTAGCTTCACATCAGTCAGAGTGCTGTCTGCTGATAGAATGATGGAGAAAAGTAGCTCCACATCAGTCAGAGTGCTGTCTGCTGATAGAATGATGGAGAAAAGTAGCTCCACATCAGTCAGAGTGCTGTCTGCTGATAGAATGATGGAGAATAGTAGCTCCACATCAGTCAGAGTGCTGTCTGCTGATAGAATGATGGAGAATAGTAGCTTCACATCAGTCAGAGTGCTGTCTGCTGATAGAATGATGGAGAAAGTAGCTTCACATCAGTCAGAGTGCTGTCTGCTGATAGAATGATGGAGAAAAGTAGCTTCACACTGTCTGCTGATAGAATGATGGAGAAAAGTAGCTTCACGCTGTCTGCTGATAGAATGATGGAGAAAAGTAGCTTCACGCTGTCTGCTGATAGAATGATGGAGAAAAGTAGCTTCACGCTGTCTGCTGATAGAAGGATGGAGAAAAGTAGCTTCAGCTGTCTGCTGATAGAATGATGGAGAAAAGTAGCTTCACGCTGTCTGCTGATAGAATGATGGAGAATAGTAGCTTCACATCAGTCAGAGTGCCGTCTGCTGATAGAATGATGGAGAAAAGTAGCTTCACGCTGTCTGCTGATAGAATGATGGAGAAAAGTAGCTTCACACTGTCTGCTGATAGAATGATGGAGAAAAGTAGCTTCATGCTGTCTGCTGATAGAATGATGGAGAAAAGTAGCTTCACATCAGTCAGAGTGCCGTCTGCTGATAGAATGATGGAGAAAAGTAGCTTCACGCTGTCTGCTGATAGAATGATGGAGAAAGTAGCTTCACACTGTCTGCTGATAGAATGATGGAGAAAAGTAGCTTCATGCTGTCTGCTGATAGAATGATGGAGAAAGTAGCTAGCTTCACGCTGTCTGCTGATAGAATGATGGAGAAAAGTAGCTTCACGCTGTCTGCTGATAGAATGATGGAGAAAAGTAGCCTTCAGTCACGCTGTCTGCTGATAGAATGATGGAGAAAAGTAGCTTCACGCTGTCTGCTGATAGAATGATGGAGAAAAGTAGCTTCACGCGCTGTCTGCTGATAGAATGATGGAGAAAAGTAGCTTCACGCTGTCTGCTGATAGAATGATGGAGAAAAGTAGCTTCACGCTGTCTGCTGATAGAATGATGGAGAAAAGTAGCTTCACGCTGTCTGCTGATAGAATGATGGAGAATAGTAGCTTCACATCAGTCAGAGTGCTGTCTGCTGATAGAATGATGGAGAAAAGTAGCTCCACATCAGTCAGAGTGCTGTCTGCTGATAGAATGATGGAGAAAAGTAGCTTCACATCAGTCAGAGTGCTGTCTGCTGATAGAATGATGGAGAATAGTAGCTTCACATCAGTCAGAGTGCTGTCTGCTGATAGAATGATGGAGAAAAGTAGCTCCACATCAGTCAGAGTGCTGTCTGCTGATAGAATGATGGAGAAAGTAGCTCCACATCAGTCAGAGTGCTGTCTGCTGATAGAATGATGGAGAATAGTAGCTTCACATCAGTCAGAGTGCTGTCTGCTGATAGAATGATGGAGAAAAGTAGCTTCACATCAGTCAGAGTGCTGTCTGCTGATAGAATGATGGAGAAAAGTAGCTTCACACTGTCTGCTGATAGAATGATGGAGAAAAGTGCTTCACGTGTCTGCTGATAGAATGATGGAGAAAAGTAGCTTCACGCTGTCTGCTGATAGAATGATGGAGAAAAGTAGCTTCACGCTGTCTGCTGATAGAAGGATGGAGAAAAGTAGCTTCACGCTGTCTGCTGATAGAATGATGGAGAAAAGTAGCTTCACGCTGTCTGCTGATAGAATGATGGAGAATAGTAGCTTCACATCAGTCAGAGTGCCGTCTGCTGATAGAATGATGGAGAAAAGTAGCTTCACGCTGTCTGCTGATAGAATGATGGAGAAAAGTAGCTTCACACTGTCTGCTGATAGAATGATGGAGAAAAGTAGCTTCATGCTGTCTGCTGATAGAATGATGGAGAAAAGTAGCTTCACATCAGTCAGAGTGCTGTCTGCTGATAGAATGATGGAGAAAAGTAGCTTCACGCTGTCTGCTGATAGAATGATGGAGAAAAGTAGCTTCACACTGTCTGCTGATAGAATGATGGAGAAAAGTAGCTTCATGCTGTCTGCTGATAGAATGATGGAGAAAAGTAGCTTCACATCTGCTGATAGAATGGAGAAAAGTAGCTTCACGCTGTCTGCTGATAGAATGATGGAGAAAAGTAGCTCCACTTCACGCTGTCTGCTGATAGAATGATGGAGAAAAGTAGCTTCACGCTGTCTGCTGATAGAATGATGGAGAAAAGTAGCTTCACGCTGTCTGCTGATAGAATGATGGAGAAAAGTAGCTTCACGCTGTCTGCTGATAGAATGATGGAGAAAAGTAGCTTCACGCTGTCTGCTGATAGAATGATGGAGAAAAGTAGCTTCACGCTGTCTGCTGATAGAATGATGGAGAATAGTAGCTTCACATCAGTCAGAGTGCTGTCTGCTGATAGAATGATGGAGAAAGTAGCTCCACATCAGTCAGAGTGCTGTCTGCTGATAGAATGATGGAGAAAAGTAGCTTCACATCAGTCAGAGTGCTGTCTGCTGATAGAATGATGGAGAATAGTAGCTTCACATCAGTCAGAGTGCTGTCTGCTGATAGAATGATGGAGAAAAGTAGCTCCACATCAGTCAGAGTGCTGTCTGCTGATAGAATGATGGAGAAAAGTAGCTCCACATCAGTCAGAGTGCTGTCTGCTGATAGAATGATGGAGAATAGTAGCTTCACATCAGTCAGAGTGCTGTCTGCTGATAGAATGATGGAGAAAAGTAGCTCCACATCAGTCAGAGTGCTGTCTGCTGATAGAATGATGGAGAATAGTAGCTTCACATCAGTCAGAGTGCTGTCTGCTGATAGAATGATGGAGAAAGTAGCTCCACATCAGTCAGAGTGCTGTCTGCTGATAGAATGATGGAGAGAAAGTAGCTTCACATCAGTCAGAGTGCTGTCTGCTGATAGAATGATGGAGAATAGTAGCTTCACATCAGTCAGAGTGCTGTCTGCTGATAGAATGATGGAGAAAAGTAGCTTCACATCAGTCAGAGTGCTGTCTGCTGATAGAATGATGGAGAAAAGTAGCTCCACATCAGTCAGAGTGCTGTCTGCTGATAGAATGATGGAGAATAGTAGCTCCACATCAGTCAGAGTGCTGTCTGCTGATAGAATGATGGAGAATAGTAGCTCCACATCAGTCAGAGTGCTGTCTGCTGATAGAATGATGGAGAATAGTAGCTTCACATCAGTCAGAGTGCTGTCTGCTGATAGAATGATGGAGAAAAGTAGCTTCACATCAGTCAGAGTGCTGTCTGCTGATAGAATGATGGAGAAAAGTAGCTTCACACTGTCTGCTGATAGAATGATGGAGAAAAGTAGCTTCACGCTGTCTGCTGATAGAATGATGGAGAAAAGTAGCTTCACGCTGTCTGCTGATAGAATGATGGAGAAAAGTAGCTTCACGCTGTCTGCTGATAGAATGATGGAGAAAAGTAGCTTCACGCTGTCTGCTGATAGAATGATGGAGAAAAGTAGCTTCACGCTGTCTGCTGATAGAATGATGGAGAATAGTAGCTTCACATCAGTCAGAGTGCTGTCTGCTGATAGAATGATGGAGAATAGTAGCTTCACATCAGTCAGAGTGCTGTCTGCTGATAGAATGATGGAGAAAAGTAGCTTCACATCAGTCAGAGTGCCGTCTGCTGATAGAATGATGGAGAAAAGTAGCTTCACACTGTCTGCTGATAGAATGATGGAGAAAAGTAGCTTCACGCTGTCTGCTGATAGAATGATGGAGAAAAGTAGCTTCACGCTGTCTGCTGATAGAATGATGGAGAAAAGTAGCTTCACGCTGTCTGCTGATAGAATGATGGAGAAAGTAGCTTCACGCTGTCTGCTGATAGAATGATGGAGAAAAGTAGCTTCACGCTGTCTGCTGATAGAATGATGGAGAATAGTAGCTTCACATCAGTCAGAGTGCTGTCTGCTGATAGAATGATGGAGAAAAGTAGCTCCACATCAGTCAGAGTGCTGTCTGCTGATAGAATGATAGAGAAAAGTAGCTTCACATCAGTCAGAGTGCTGTCTGCTGATAGAATGATGGAGAATAGTAGCTTCACATCAGTCAGAGTGCTGTCTGCTGATAGAATGATGGAGAAAAGTAGCTTCACATCAGTCAGAGTGCTGTCTGCTGATAGAATGATGGAGAAAAGTAGCTCCACATCAGTCAGAGTGCTGTCTGCTGATAGAATGATGGAGAAAAGTAGCTTCACATCAGTCAGAGTGCCGTCTGCTGATAGAATGATGGAGAAAAGTAGCTTCACGCTGTCTGCTGATAGAATGATGGAGAAAAGTAGCTTCACACTGTCTGCTGATAGAATGATGGAGAAAAGTAGCTTCATGCTGTCTGCTGATAGAATGATGGAGAAAAGTAGCACGCTGTCTGCTGATAGAATGGAGAAAAGTAGCTTCACGCTGTCTGCTGATAGAATGATGGAGAAAAGTAGCTTCACGCTGTCTGCTGATAGAATGATGGAGAAAAGTAGCTTCACGCTGTCTGCTGATAGAATGATGGAGAAAAGTAGCTTCACATCAGTCAGAGTGCTGTCTGCTGATAGAATGATGGAGAAAAGTAGCTTCACGCTGTCTGCTGATAGAATGATGGAGAAAAGTAGCTTCACGCTGTCTGCTGATAGAATGATGGAGAAAAGTAGCTTCACGCTGTCTGCTGATAGAATGATGGAGAAAAGTAGCTTCACGCTGTCTGCTGATAGAATGATGGAGAAAAGTAGCTTCACGCTGTCTGCTGATAGAAGGATGGAGAAAAGTAGCTTCACGCTGTCTGCTGATAGAATGATGGAGAAAAGTAGCTTCAGTCAGCTGTCTGCTGATAGAATGATGGAGAATAGTAGCTTCACATCAGTCAGAGTGCTGTCTGCTGATAGAATGATGGAGAAAAGTAGCTCCACATCAGTCAGAGTGCTGTCTGCTGATAGAATGATGGAGAAAGTAGCTTCACATCAGTCAGAGTGCTGTCTGCTGATAGAATGATGGAGAATAGTAGCTTCACATCAGTCAGAGTGCTGTCTGCTGATAGAATGATGGAGAAAAGTAGCTCCACATCAGTCAGAGTGCTGTCTGCTGATAGAATGATGGAGAAAAGTAGCTCCACATCAGTCAGAGTGCTGTCTGCTGATAGAATGATGGAGAATAGTAGCTCCACATCAGTCAGAGTGCTGTCTGCTGATAGAATGATGGAGAATAGTAGCTTCACATCAGTCAGAGTGCTGTCTGCTGATAGAATGATGGAGAAAAGTAGCTTCACATCAGTCAGAGTGCTGTCTGCTGATAGAATGATGGAGAAAAGTAGCTTCACACTGTCTGCTGATAGAATGATGGAGAAAAGTAGCTTCACGCTGTCTGCTGATAGAATGATGGAGAAAAGTAGCTTCACGCTGTCTGCTGATAGAATGATGGAGAAAAGTAGCTTCACGCTGTCTGCTGATAGAAGGATGGAGAAAAGTAGCTTCACGCTGTCTGCTGATAGAATGATGGAGAAAAGTAGCTTCACGCTGTCTGCTGATAGAATGATGGAGAATAGTAGCTTCACATCAGTCAGAGTGCTGTCTGCTGATAGAATGATGGAGAAAAGTAGCTTCACATCAGTCAGAGTGCCGTCTGCTGATAGAATGATGGAGAAAAGTAGCTTCACGCTGTCTGCTGATAGAATGATGGAGAAAAGTAGCTTCACACTGTCTGCTGATAGAATGATGGAGAAAAGTAGCTTCATGCTGTCTGCTGATAGAATGATGGAGAAAAGTAGCTTCACGCTGTCTGCTGATAGAATGGAGAAAAGTAGCTTCACGCTGTCTGCTGATAGAATGATGGAGAAAAGTACCTTCACGCTGTCTGCTGATAGAATGATGGAGAAAAGTAGCTTCACGCTGTCTGCTGATAGAATGATGGAGAAAAGTAGCTTCACATCAGTCAGAGTGCCGTCTGCTGATAGAATGATGGAGAAAAGTAGCTTCACGCTGTCTGCTGATAGAATGATGGAGAAAAGTAGCTTCACGCTGTCTGCTGATAGAATGATGGAGAAAAGTAGCTTCACGCTGTCTGCTGATAGAATGATGGAGAAAAGTAGCTTCACGCTGTCTGCTGATAGAATGATGGAGAAAAGTAGCTTCACGCTGTCTGCTGATAGAATGCCCATTCATGAATTCCCATCTGTGTTTAGAAGTGCAACTGAAGCACAAAATTAGTCTGATGCCGAGCAGAAATTACAAAAAGAAGCTTTTTAGATCTGCGTTTACAAAACACAAGATATTTATTTTGCATTTGATCTTTCTATGGGATTGAGGTCAGGGCATAGTGTTGGCCACTCCAGTACTTTGACCTTTTTTTGTCCTTAAGCCATTTTACCACAACTTTGGAAGTATGCTTGGGGTCATTGTCCATTTGGAAGACCCATTTGCGACCAAGCTTTAACTTCCTGACTGATGTCTTGAGATGTTGCTTCAATATATCCACATCATTTTCCTCCCTCATGATGCCATCTATTTTTTTTGAAGTGCATCAGTCCCTCTTGCAGCAAATCACCCCCACAACATGATGCTGCCACCCCCGTGCTTCATGGTTGGGATGGTGCTCCTAGACTTGCAAGCATCCCTCTTTTTACTCCAAACGTAATGATGATCATTATGGCCAAACAGTTCTATTTTTGTTTCATCAGACCAGAGGACATTTCTCCAAAAAGTACGATCTTTGTGCAGTTGCAAACTGTACTCTACGCTTTTTAATCTTAGTTTTGAAGCGGTGGCTTCTTCCCTGCTGAGCGGCCTTTCAGGTTATGTCGATATAGGACTCATTTTACTGTGGATATAGTAAAATGTACCGGTTTCCTCTAGCATCTTCACAAGGTCATTTACTGTTGTTCTGGGATTGATTTGCACTTTTCGCACCAAAGTTAATCTCCTGAGCGGTATGACGGCTGCGTGGTCCCATGGTTTTTATACTTGCGTACTATTGTTTGTACAGAGTAACGTGGTACCTTCAGGCATTTGGAGATTGCTCCCCAGGATGAACCAGACTTGTGGAGGTCTACATTCTTTTCTGAGGTCTTGGCTGATTTCTTTTGATTTTCCCATGATGTCAAGCAAAGAGGCACTGAGTTTGAAGGTAGGCCTTGAAATACATCCACAGGTACACCGCCGATTGACTCAAATTATGTCAATTAGCCAATCAGAAGCTTCTAAAGCCATGACATCATTTACTGAAATTTTCCAAGCTGTTTAAAGGCACAGTCAACTTAGTGTATGTAAACTTCTGACCCACTGGAATTGTGATACAGTGA
>NW_024608228.1:12500-35000 GCF_018296145.1 Oncorhynchus tshawytscha | reverse complement strand
ATCCACCGCTCTCTCTCTCCCTCCTCTTCTCTTCTCTCTCTCTCTCTCTCTCTCCTCTCCTCTTCTCTCCCATCCACCGCTCTCTCTCTCCCTCTCCTCTTCTCTCCCATCCACTCCTCTCTCCTCTCCTCTTCTCTCCCATCCACCGCTCTCTCTCCTCTCTCTCTCTCTCTCTCCTCTCTCTCCTCTTCCTCTTCCTCCCATCCACCGCTCTCTCCTCTCCTCTCCTCTCCCATCTCTCCCATCCACCGCTCTCTCTCTCTCTCTCCTCTCCCATCCACCGCTCTCTCATCCACCGCTTCTCTCTCTCCTCTCTCTCTCTCTCCCTCCTCTCTCCTCATCCACCGCTCTCCTCTCTCTCTCTCCTCTCCTCTCCTCTTCTCTCCCATCCACCGCTCTCTCTCTCCTCTCCTCTTCTCTCCCATCCACTGCTCTCTCTCTCCTCTCCTCTTCTCTCTCATCCACCGCTCTCTCTCTCCTCTCCTCTTCTCTCCCATCCACTGCTCTCTCTCTCTCTCTCCCATCTTCTCCCATCCACCGCTCTCTCTCTCCCTCTCTTCTCTCTCCCATCCACCGCTCTCTCTCTCCTCCTCTTCTCTCCCATCCACTGCTCTCTCTCTCTCTCCTCTCCTCTCTCTCTCATCCACCGCTCTCTCTCTCCTCTCCTCTTCTCTCCCATCCACCGCTCTCTCTCTCCTCTCCTCTCCCATCCACCGCTCTCTCTCTCCTCTCCTCTCCCATCCCACCGCTCTCTCTCTCCTCTTCTCTCCCATCCACCGCTCTCTCTCCTCTCTCTCCTCTTCCCCCATCCACCGCTCTCTCTCTCCTCTCTCTCTCTCCCATCCACCGCTCTCTCTCTCCTCTCCTCTTCTCTCTCATCCACCGCTCTCTCTCTCCTCTCTCTTCTCTCCCATCCACCGCTCTCTCTCTCCTCTCCTTTCTCTCCCCACCCTCTCTCTCTCCTCTCCTCTCTCTCATCCCCGCTCTCTCTCCTCTCCTCTCCCATCCACCGCTCTCTCTCTCCTCTCCTCTCTCCCATCCACCGCTCTCTCTCTCTCTTCTCTTCTCTCCATCCCACTGCTCTCTCTTCTCCCTCTCTCTCCTCTCCTCTTCTCTCCCATCCACCGCTCTCTCTCTCCTTCTCCTCTTCTCTCCCATCCACCTCTCTCTCTCTCTCCTCTCCTCCTTCTCTCCCATCCACCGCTCTCGCTCTCTCTCCTCTCTCCCATCTCCTCTTCTCTCTCATCCACTCTCTCTCTCCTCTCCTCTTCTCCCATCCACCGCTCTCTCTCTCCTCTCCACCGCTCTCCTCTTCTCTCCCATCCACCGCTCTCTCTCTCTCTTCTCTCCTCTTCCACCGCTCTTCTCTCTCCTATCCACCGCTCTCTCTCTCTCTTTCTCTCCCATCCACCGCTCTCTCTCTCCCTCTCCTCTTCTTCTCCATCCCCGCTCTCTCTCTCTCTCCTCTTCTCTCCCATCCACCGCTCTCTCTCTCTCCTCTCCTCTTCTCTCCCATCCACCGCTCTCTCTCTCCTCCTCTTCTCTTCTCTCCCATCCACGCTCTCTCTCTCTCCTCTTCTCTCTCCCATCCACCGCTTCTCTCTCATCTCGCTTCTCCCATCCACCTCTCTCCTCTCCTCTTCTCTCCCATCCACCGCTCTCTCTCTCTTCTCTCTTCTCTTCTCTCTCCCTCTCCCATCCACCGCTCTCTCCTCTCCTCTCTCTCCCATCCACCGCTCTCTCTCTCCTCTCTTCTCTTTCTCTCCCATCCACCGCTCTCTCTCTCCTCTCCTTTTCTCTCTCCCATCTACCGCTCTCTCTCTCCTCTCCTTTTCTCTCCCATCCACCGCTCTCTCTCTCCTCTCCTTTTCTCTCCTCATCTTCTCTCCCATCATTTCTCTCTCTCTCCTCTTCTCTCTCTCCTCTTCTCTCCCACTGCTCTCATCCACCGCTCTCTCTCTCCTCTTCTCCCCATCCACCGCCTCTCTCTCTCCTCCTCTTTCTCCCATCCGCTCTCTCTCTCCTCTCCTTCTCTCTCTCCCATCCGCTCTCTCTCTCCTCTCTCTCTCTCTCCACCGCTCCTCTTTCTCTCCCTCTCTCATCCACCGCTCTCCTCTCTCTTCTCTCCCATCCACCGCTCTTCTCTTCTCTCTTCTCTCCCATCTACCGCTCTCTCTCTCCTCTCCTTTTCTCTCCCATCCACCGCTCTCTCTCTCCTCTCTTTTTCTCTCCATCCACCGCTCTCTCTCCTCTCCTCTCTCCCATCTACTCTCTCTCCACCGCTCTCTCTCTCCTCTTTTCTCTCCCATCCACTGCTCTCTCTCCTCTCTTCTCCTCTTCTCTCCCATCTACCGCTCTCTCTCCTCTCCTCTTCTCTCCCATCCACCGCTCTCTCTCTCCTCTCTTCTCTTCTCTCCCATCCACCGCTCTCTCTCTCCTCTCCTTTTCTCTCCCATCTACCGCTCTCTCTCTCCTCTCCTTTTCTCTCCCATCCACCGCTCTCTCTCCTCTCCTTTTCTCTCCCATCTACTGCTCTCTCTCTCCTCTCTCTCTCTCTCCTCTCCTCTTCTCTCTCCCATCTACCGCTCTCTCTCTCCTCTCCTCTTCTCTCCCATCCACCGCTCTCTCTCCTCTCCTTTTCTCTCCCATCTACTGCTCTCTCTCTCCTCTCTTCTCTTCTCTCCCATCCACCGCTCTCTCTCCATCTACCGCTCTCTCTCTCCTCTCCTTTTCTCTCCCATCCACCGCTCTCTCTCCTCTCCTTTTCTCTCCCATCTACTGCTCTCTCTCTCCTCTCTCTCTCCTCTTCTCTCCCATCCGCTCTCTCTCTCCTCTCCTCTTCTCTCCCATCCACCGCTCTCTCTCTCCTCTCTCTCTCTCTCCCTCTCCTCTCCTCTCCTCTTCTCTCCTCTCCTCTCCTCCCTCTCCTCTTCTCTCCCATCCTCCTCTCTCTCCTCTCCTCTCTCCTCTCCTCTCCTCTCCTCTCTCTCCCATCCTCCCTCTCTCTCTCCTCTCCTCTTCTCTCCCATCCACCGCTCTCTCTCTCCTCTCCTCTTCTCTCCCCCATCCACCGCTCTCTCTCTCCTCTCCTTTTTCTCTCCCATCCACCGCTCTCTCTCTCCTCTCCTCTTCTCTCTCATCCACTCTCTCTCTCTCCTCTCCTCTTCTCTCCCCCATCCACCGCTCTCTCTCTCCTCTCCTTTTCTCTCCCATCTACCGCTCTCTCTCTCCTCTCCTCTTCTCTCTCATCCACTACTCTCTCTCTCCTCTCCTCTTCTCTCCCATCCACCACTCTCTCTCTCCTCTCCTCTTCTCTCTCATCCACCGCCCCCTCTCTCCTCTTCATTCCTTTCCACCTCACTATCTCTTTCCACTATCATTCCCTCTCTCCTCACCTCTCCACCTCCATCCCTCTTTGACTTATCCAGAGTCCATGCTGCATGCATGTGAATGCTGTTTCGCCAATCACAACACTGTTTTAATAGCTTGTCTGATCTGTCCCTCTCCATTTGTCTTTTTGCAGCTCGTGGTCATACATCCCAGTGGGTTCTATGCTGTGAGTCTCTACAGCAGTATTGAATCCCAGTAGTCTGGACCACAACCACAAACAACCAGTGACGGCTGTAGGACCACTCCACTAGACCGAAACTCAACCACAGACCGTTAGAGGACTTCTCCCTCTTCTGCTACCTCACTTACCAAAACCACTGTGGCACGGGAGGAAGAGGAGGAAGAAAGAAGATCATGCCCAGAAGGAGAGTAAATCATCAGTGAAGAGAAGAGGTGATGCTTCTGGATTAAGAAGACAGACAGACAGCAGACCAAGAGACAGACAGGCAGATCAGGTAAAGGCAAACTGCGCAAACTGTCTTGTTCCTATTTGTAACATGATGTTCTAAAGGCTCCGGCTCAGGAACAGCTGTGCAGTGTTAGTTAAGCATCGTTGGATGTTCTCTTCTGTCAGGGTTTGTCAGGGCCCTATTCATTAGGGCACACAGTAAAAACAAAGACGAGCATTTCTTATTGGACAAGTTCAGATAGTCCCTCCCTGTTTGTCTGTTTTCTTGCCACTTGGTGCCTAATGTATATGACCCAGATAGTTGTAAACCAGTGGGAAATAGTGGCCCTTACATTACCCTAGGGGGTAATTGGGGTTAGGGGTACGGTTCGCCGTGGGGTAAAGGGGTCAAGTTTTCTTTGTTTGGGCTTCACATTAGCTGCCATGTCCTTAACCAGGCGGTAAGGGAGTTTCTAATTGACCATATGGTGGCCTAAGGGTCTGGGCCAAGGCAGGTCATGTTACAGTGCCAACTTCAATGACGTTACTTTATTGAGTCCAGCTCTCTTTTTATCACTGGCACACTTCTGGCTCTAGACTCAAGCATTTAGCTCCCTTTTTGAGGAATTGTGTGAGTGTGTGTTTGTGTGTGTGTGTGTGTGTGTGCGTGTGTGTGTGCGTGTGCGTGTGTGTGTGCGTGTGCGTGTGTGGCTGGTTTGCCCAGTTCCTAGTGCCTGTCATTTCACTTTCGAGAGAAAGGCCAACCCACACTGTTCCACCTTCCTAGTCCTTCTGAGATTGGTAAAATGGATGTTTAGTTGGTGGGGCTAGAGGGAAGTCAGATTGATGTTTAGTTGGTGGGCCTAGAGGGAAGTCAGATTGATGTTTAGTTGGGGAGGCTAGAGGGAAGTCAGACTGATGTTTAGTTGGTGGGCCTAGAGGGAAGTCAGACTGATGTTTAGTGGTGGGCCTTCAGACTGATGTTTAGTTGGTGGGGCTAGAGGGAAGTCAGATTGATGTTTAGTTGGTGAGGCTAGAGGGAAGTCAGACTGATGTTTAGTTGGTGGGCCTAGAGGGAAGTCAGACTGATGTTTAGTTGGTGGGCCTAGAGGGAAGTCAGACTGATGTTTAGTTGGTGGGGCTAGAGGGAAGTCAGATTGATGTTTAGTAGGTGAGGCTAGAGGGAAGTCAGACTGATGTTTAGTTGGTGGGCCTAGAGGGAAGTCAGACTGATGTTTAGTTGGTGGGGCTAGAGGGAAGTCAGATTGATGTTTAGTTGGTGAGGCTAGAGGGAAGTCAGACTGATGTTTAGTTGGTGGGGCTAGAGGGAAGTCAGACTGATGTTTAGTTGGTGGGCCTAGAGGGAAGTCAGACTGATGTTTAGTTGGTGGGGCTAGAGGGAAGTTAGATTGGTCAGATTCATGTTTAGCTGGTGGGGCTAGAGGGAAGTCTGATGTTTAGGGGGCTAGAGGGAAATCAGATTGGTCTGATTCATGTTTAGCTGGTGGGGCTAGAGGGAAGTCTGATGTTTAGGGGGCTAGAGGGAAATCAGATTGGTCTGATTCATGTTTAGTTGGTGTGGCTAGAGGAAGTCTGATGTTTAGGGGGCTAGAGGGAAGTTAGATTGGTCTGATTCATGTTTAGTTGGTGTGGCTAGAGGGAAGTCTGATGTTTAGGGGCTAGAGGGAAGTTAGATTGGTCTGATTCATGTTTAGTTGGTGTGGCTAGAGGGAAGTCTGATGTTTAGGGGCTAGAGGGAAGTTAGATTGGTCTGATTCATGTTTAGTTGGTGGGCCTAGAGGGAAGTCAGACTGATGTTTAGTTGGTGGGCCTAGAGGGAAGTCAGACTGATGTTTAGTTGGTGGGCCTAGAGGGAAGTCAGACTGATGTTTAGTTGGTGGGGCTAGAGGGAAGTCAGATTGATGTTTAGTTGGTGGGCCTAGAGGGAAGTCAGACTGATGTTTAGTTGGTGGGCCTAGAGGGAAGTCAGACTGATGTTTAGTTGGTGGGGCTAGAGGGAAGTTAGATTGGTCAGATTCATGTTTAGCTGGTGGGCCTAGAGGGAAGTCAGTCTGATGTTTAGTTGGTGTGGCTAGAGGGAAATCAGATTGGTCTGATTCATGTTTAGTTGGTGTGGCTAGAGGGAAGAATGTGAGCAGCGTGACACTTGGTTTCATTTAGTGCTGTTGTACTCAAGGCCACGCAATCTCTCTCTTTATCCACGCTCACACACACACACATAGTTGGGCATATATCCCTGGATCTTTCGTTGTTAACTGCAGTATCCTGCTGTGTTTGACAGTCGGGGCATAGAGAGAGGGGATGAGTAGCAGTCTTTATTCCTCTACAGCCCTGTATTATCCCATCTCTCTTCTCCTCTAATACCTATTCCAATGGCAGTGCTGTCATTATGGGCTGACAGTAGTATCGAAGACAGCTATTATATTGTGTGGTTTCCTGGGTTGTTTCTGCTTCAGTCTCTGGGGTACAATAGGAAGCATGACAGGGACCTTGTGGTTCTGGTGCTCCCTGCTACTGGGGATCACAAGACATCTGTTAACACTAGAACCCACTAGAGAATCCCATTTTGCACATTTGTATGTTATTTAACCTTTATTTAACTAGGCAAGTCAGTTAAGAACTAATTCTTATTTACAATGATGGCCTCCCCCATCCAAATCCAGACAACGCTGGGCCAATTGTGTGCTGCCCTATGGGACTCACAATCATGGCCAGTTATGATACAGCCTGGAATCGAACCAGGGTCTGTAGTGATGCCTCTAGCACTGAGATGCAGTGCTTTAGACCGCTGCACCACTCGGGAGCCCCAGATGCATATCAACCCGCTAGGTGCAGCCCAGCACTTGATAAATAGTGCATCAACTATTAGAAAGGATTCAGTACACAAAGAAATATTTGTGGACATATATCAATAAAAAACAACAACAACAATAGTTATTTGTTTTGATAGAGTCAAGGATGTGTTTTGTATAATTCTACAAAGTCCTAGAAAAAACGTTGGTCTATAGCCGATGTTAGTTTCCCTTCCAATAAAACCATTATGTGTAATCCATTTGTAACGCTTGTCGTCTGTGGAAAGAGAGGAGGACCAAAATGCAGCCTGATGATTATCCATTTTAATAGAATACTTTAACAACGAACAAAAAACAATAAACCGACAAAATGACCGAAGACGAAACCGTCCCGTCCCGTTCCGTCCCGTCCCGTCCCGTTCCGTTACCGTCCCGTTCCGTCCCGTCCCGTCCCGTTCCGTCCCGTACCGTCCCGTACCGTCCCGTCCCGTACCGTCCCGTACCGTACCGTCCCGTACCGTGAACACAGGAAACAGGAACAATCACCCACAACCCACAATACGAAACAGGCTACCTAAATATGGTTCTCAATCAGGGACAACGATTGACAGCTGCCTCTGATTGAGAACCATACCAGGCCAAACACAGAAATAGAAAATCATAGACAAACTAACATAGACAACCCACCCAACTCACGCCCTGACCATACTAAAACAAAGACAAAACAAAGGAACTAAGGTCAGAACGTGACACCGTTGGTCAGTTGGTTTGTAGATGGGGCAGTAATAGAGTTATAGTGCTGAATAAAGACCAGTTAAAGACCAGCTTCTTCTGACAAGTAGAAGGTAAAAGATCAGAATAATATAAGGTGTGCATGTTAAATGATTTGCTGGATTCCTCAACAAAAGCACCAGTGCAGAAACAACTGTAAATGAATTGCATTAAATAAAATAATATTTTAATTGTACGTTTATTATGTTGCTAGTTTTTGCCTAGTAGCCAGAGCAATGCTGCTGTGTGTGTGGTCATGTGCTTAATGCAGGGACAGCACAGATATTCTTGGAAAAAGTGACATTTGCAAATAGAGCTGCACCTCTTGAATTATGAGAGTTATTGTAGAAATATCAGAATATGCTCTTTATGATACTATATCAAAATCTAAATGATTTACCTGCATGTGACTGAAGAAGGATTTTGATAAATGTATGATCTTTTCCCTGCATCTGTAAATTACAAGATGCGCCCATCTCTTCAGGTACAATTTGACAACTGATAGGCCTAATATTGTCACTCATCAGATTATTGTCAATTTAATATTGTCAATAGGCTAACTCTTATTATGTATGAAAGGAGTTTTGGTGTAGTTTAGGGGTAGTTTGCTGTGCAGGCTGTTTGTTTCCCACTCTGTAATGCGTCTGTGTGTAGCTGGTGAGATGAGTCAGGCGCAGGACAGCAGATATGAGTAATGAAAGCAATTTTACTCAATAATATAAACAATACACGTCGTATAAATACAAGGCCACAAATACAGACCGCAATACAATAAACAAACACTCACAAACAAACATAGGGGAACAGAGGGTTAAATAATGAACAAGTCATTGGGGAATTGAAACCAGGTGTGTAAGACAAAGACAAAACAAAAGGAAAATGAAAAGTGGATCGGCGATGGCTAGAAGGCCGGTGACGTCGACCGCCGCCCGAACAAGGAGAGGGACCGACTTCGGTGGAAGTCGTGACACGCTCATCAAGTTAGATAGAGTCAAGGATATGTTTGGCGTTATTCTAAATGCCTTCTGCAACACATAGCATGTTTTCCTTTCCCTTACAATACATTAGTAATAGTTATAGTAAATAAACCAGTCCCATGACAGCATCTTTTACAAAGTCAAACGTAAAAGAGAATGGTATCAACCAGCAAGGTGTTTGCTTCTGATAAAAAGGCATAACACAAACTGATCATTACACTATTCTTTCTAAATGAAATCAACCTCTTCACCCTCCTTATCATTCAGTTAGGCCTCATTTAAATGAAATCAACCTCTTCACCCTCCTTATCATTCAGTTAGGCCTCATTTAAATGAAATCAACCTCTTCACTCATTTAAATTCACTTGTGAAGTAAGGTGCACAATTATCGCCCATTCCTCCATTTGTCATTCATTCAGTGAGGAGAGAGAGAGATGCATTAGCACCTAGCTGGGTAGCAACGTCCTACAGCGCATTGTCTTGGCAGGTTAAGTTTTTAATGTTTAATTTTTTTCCGGTTACTAGTCCAACACTCTAACCACTAGGCTACCCTGCCGCCCCAAGTTTAGGAATAGGTGTGAAAAAACGGTAATAAGGTCATTTAAAAAATCTGACAAATGAGCTGTGTAAAATACTAACATTTAGGATAAGTCGGGAAGGAGCAGGCATAGCTTTTTTGACCAATTTCTTTTATTTACAAAATCAAAGGCTAGTGACCGTTGGCCTATGGCGGTTCTAGTGTTAATGGATGTGTATTAGTATGGAGGGGTGAGAAGTGGTCTGGGGGGGGTTCAGACACTATGTTACAGCTGTACGGCTAGTCAGGCTTACAAAGCACTCATCCCTCACCTCTATCCCTCTCTTTCTATATCCTCCCTTATTCTCCTTCTCTTCTCTCTCTCTAGCTCTCTGTCAGTGTCTGTCTGCACAACTCTGTGATCTGTATGTAATGAGAGTTTTATTTTTTTAAAGTGGATTGGTGAGTGGCCCCGACGGCGCAGACTGAAGCTGTGTGTGTATTAAACCATACTAGCGACGCCTAGATAACACCCTTCGTAGCCGTAGTGTGTGTGCGTGCGTGTGCGTTTGTTTATCGGGGCGGCGGTAGCCTCAAGGTTAGAGAGGCGGGCTGATAACTGGAATGCTGCAGGTTCCAGCCCCCAGGAGAACCTGCAGGGATATCAGAGAGAGGGAGGCTTACCGGCTTCAATACCCCTGTATACTTAGCAAGGCACTTTACCCATAAGTGCTATCAAATGTCGTTTGGGTCAGTACCCATCTCAATATCTGATGTGTCAAATAAGCTTATTGACCAATCAGGATTTTAATATGACTTCACGTCACATAATAATTGAACACGTACATTCATTGTTTACGTAGTGATTACACTCCCACTTGTATTTCATATGTCAGAGTGATTAACTGGTACATTCATTGTTTACGTAGTGATTACACTCCCACTTGTATTTCATATGTCAGAGTGATTAACTGGAACATTCATTGTTTACGTAGTGATTACACTCCCACTTGTATTTCATATGTCAGAGTGATTAACTGGAACATACATTGTTTATGTAGTGATTACACTCCCACTTGTATTTCATATGTCAGAGTGATTAACTGGAACATACATTGTTTATGTAGTGATTACACTCCCACTTGTATTTCATATGTCAGAGTGATTAACTGGAACATTCATTGTTTACCTAGTGATTACACTCCCACTTGTATTTCATATGTCAGAGTGATTAACTGGTACATTCATTGTTTACGTAGTGATTACACTCCCACTTGTATTTCATATGTCAGAGTGATTAACTGGTACATTCATTGTTTACCTAGTGATTACACTCCCACTTGTATTTCATATGTCAGAGTGATTAACTGGTACATTCATTGTTTACGTAGTGATTACACTCCCACTTGTATTTCATATGTCAGAGTGATTAACTGGTACATTCATTGTTTACGTAGTGATTACACTCCCACTTGTATTTCATATGTCAGAGTGATTAACTGGAACATTCATTGTTTACCTAGTGATTACACTCCCACTTGTATTTCATATGTCAGAGTGATTAACTGGAACATTCATTGTTTACCTAGTGATTACACTCCCACTTGTATTTCATATGTCAGAGTGATTAACTGGTACATTCATTGTTTACCTAGTGATTACACTCCCACTTGTATTTCATATGTCAGAGTGATTAACTGGAACATTCATTGTTTACCTAGTGATTACACTCCCACTTGTATTTCATATGTCAGAGTGATTAACTGGAACATTCATTGTTTACCTAGTGATTACACTCCCACTTGTATTTCATATGTCAGAGTGATTAACTGGAACATTCATTGTTTACGTAGTGATTACACTCCCACTTGTATTTCATATGTCAGAGTGATTAACTGGTACATTCATTGTTTACCTAGTGATTACACTCCCACTTGTATTTCATATGTCAGAGTGATTAACTGGTACATTCATTGTTTACGTAGTGATTACACTCCCACTTGTATTTCATATGTCAGAGTGATTAACTGGTACATTCATTGTTTACGTAGTGATTACACTCCCACTTGTATTTCATATGTCAGAGTGATTAACTGGAACATTCATTGTTTACGTAGTGATTACACTCCCACTTGTATTTCATATGTCAGAGTGATTAACTGGAACATTCATTGTTTACGTAGTGATTACACTACCACTTGTATTTCATATGTCAGAGTGATTAACTGGTACATTCATTGTTTACGTAGTGATTACACTACCACTTGTATTTCATATGTCAGAGTGATTAACTGGTACATTCATTGTTTACGTAGTGATTACACTCCCACTTGTATTTCATATGTCAGAGTGATTAACTGGAACATTCATTGTTTACGTAGTGATTACACTACCACTTGTATTTCATATGTCAGAGTGATTAACTGGTACATTCATTGTTTACGTAGTGATTACACTCCCACTTGTATTTCATATGTCAGAGTGATTAACTGGAACATTCATTGTTTACGTAGTGATTACACTCCCACTTGTATTTCATATGTCAGAGTGATTAACTGGAACATACATTGTTTATGTAGTGATTACACTCCCACTTGTATTTCATATGTCAGAGTGATTAACTGGAACATACATTGTTTATGTAGTGATTACACTCCCACTTGTATTTCATATGTCAGAGTGATTAACTGGTACATTCATTGTTTACGTAGTGATTACACTCCCACTTGTATTTCATATGTCAGAGTGATTAACTGGAACATACATTGTTTATGTAGTGATTACACTCCCACTTGTATTTCATATGTCAGAGTGATTAACTGGTACATTCATTGTTTATGTAGTGATTACACTCCCACTTGTATTTCATATGTCAGAGTGATTAACTGGTACATTCATTGTTTACGTAGTGATTACACTCCCACTTGTATTTCATATGTCAGAGTGATTAACTGGTACATTCATTGTTTACGTAGTGATTACACTCCCACTTGTATTTCATATGTCAGAGTGATTAACTGGTACATTCATTGTTTACGTAGTGATTACACTCCCACTTGTATTTCATATGTCAGAGTGATTAACTGGAACATTCATTGTTTACATAGTGATTACACTCCCACTTGTATTTCATATGTCAGAGTGATTAACTGGAACATTCATTGTTTACGTAGTGATTACACTCCCACTTGTATTTCATATGTCAGAGTGATTAACTGGAACATTCATTGTTTACGTAGTGATTACACTCCCACTTGTATTTCATATGTCAGAGTGATTAACTGGAACATTCATTGTTTACGTAGTGATTACACTCCCACTTGTATTTCATATGTCAGAGTGATTAACTGGTACATTCATTGTTTACGTAGTGATTACACTCCCACTTGTATTTCATATGTCAGAGTGATTAAGTGGAACATACATTGTGCTATGATGCCTGTGAAGTTTAGTCTGGCTCAGCTGCCAGCGGCCCCACGAGGCAGACACAGTCTTCCCCAAGCTCTGGAACTGCTAGTCAGAAAAAGCTATTGATGCATGCAAACATAGTTCTCCCCAAAAACACAACCAAAACCAACTGCAAATGAGTCACAAGCTTGATATAGTCACTGCGTCCAAGGATATGGGGTCCAAGAATCATTTGCATTCATTTGTAACGGTAAAACAGATATGTATGAAAATATCCTGAAATAAAAGGGGACATTCTGTAGTGTCGCCTCATATAAAACATCTCAAATCAAAATACTGGAGTATAGAGCCAAATGAAACGTTTTAGCTTCACTGTCCAAATAAATCCGTATGGGAGTGTATAATGCTACATGTGTCCTTGGAGTTCTTTGATATAACAAAAGGTCATTCATTTGTTGTAGTTATTTTATTAGTGTGCTTGCTTCAGCAAGGTTAGGGTTCTGACATATAGCTTTTTGAAACCATTACTTTTTGTCCTCCCCAAAACCTCCCATCCACTTCAATGTTACATCTTCAACATTCTAAACCTCCCATCCACTTCAATGTTACGTCTTCAACATTCTGAACCTCCCATCCACTTCAATGTTACGTCTTCAACATTCTAAACTCCAATCCACTTCAATGTTACGTCTTCAACATTCTGAAACTCCCATCCACTTCAATGTTACGTCTTCAACATTCTGAACCTCCCATCCACTTCAATGTTACGTCTTCAACATTCTAAACTCCAATCCACTTCAATGTTACGTCTTCAACATTCTGAAACTCCCATTCACTTCAATGTTACGTCTTCAACATTCTAAACCTCCCATCCACTTCAATGTTACGTCTTCAACATTCTAAACTCCAATCCACTTCAATGTTACGTCTTCAACATTCTGAAACTCCCATTCACTTCAATGTTACGTCTTCAACATTCTAAACCTCCCATCCACTTCAATGTTATGTCTTCAACATTCTAAACCTCCCATCCACTTCAATGTTACGTCTTCAACATTCTAAACCTCCCATCCACTTCAATGTTACGTCTTCAACATTCTAAACCTCCCATCCACTTCAATGTTACGTCTTCAACATTCTAAACCTCCCATCCACTTCAATGTTACGTCTTCAACATTCTAAACCTCCCATCCACTTCAATGTTACGTCTTCAACATTCTAAACCTCCCATCCACTTCAATGTTACGTCTTCAACATTCTAAACCTCCCATCCACTTCAATGTTACGTCTTCAACATTCTAAACCTCCCATCCACTTCAATGTTACGTCTTCAACATTCTAAACCTCCCATCCACTTCAATGTTACGTCTTCAACATTCTGAACCTCCCATCCACTTCAATGTTACGCCTTCAACATTCTGAACCTCCCATCCACTTCAATGTTACGTCTTCAACATTCTAAACCTCCCATCCACTTCAATGTTACGTCTTCAACATTCTGAACCTCCCATCCACTTCAATGTTACGTCTTCAACATTCTGAACCTCCCATCCACTTCAATGTTACGTCTTCAACATTCTGAACCTCCCATCCACTTCAATGTTACATCTTCAACATTCTAAACCTGCCATTGTTCAATCAGCTATGACATCACACATTTTAGCTACTGTTAGCCTTTCATGTACAGAAAAGAATAGAATAGAATAACTATATTTTCCCCTTGAGGGAACTCCATTTTTTGGTAAGAGGTGGCATGTCACCTCTCCATCCATCCCTTCAAACATGTCATTATGAATTCTAATAGAATTATTGATTCGATGTTGTCTGTAGAACTGACTCATAGTTAAAACCCAGAAACGGGGATTTATAATGTCAGAAACGTACTCTAGGGGGGTGTATGGATTCAGAGAGGATGGAGTGTTCAGTTATTTAAACACTGTCACAGTCCAATAGTTGCACAGTTACACACCGCGTATCTGATTGTATTGTGTTGTTGTTTGATACCAGCTTGTCTAATTTCTAATTTGCCCATGATGATGAACTGTTTGTTAGTTTTGAATGGGATACCATGTACTCTTTCGTTCTCCTATTCTGTCTCTCTTTCTCCTGTTCTCTCTACTGTTGTAATTCAGTCCAGTTGAGTTTCATATGAGGCCTGGTTGCTCCATACAGAACATCTGTGAGTGTCAGTGATGCTATGAGAGATGAGAGATATAGAGGTCAGTGAGTCCTCTCTCCACTACCAGTCTTTGAGCACGTTAGAGTCACTATCTACTGAACTTTAACCATGCGCAGAAGGAGAAACAGAGGGAGGAAGAGAAGCAGAAGGATAGAGGGAACATGCGTCTATACAGTGCATTCGGAAAGTATTCAGACCACTTGACTTTTGTTAGGTTACAGCCTTATTCTAAAATTGATTCAATAATTTTTTCCCCCTCATCAATCTACACACAATACCCCATAATGACAAAGCAAAAACAAGTTTTAGAAATTTTTGCAAATGTAAATGAAAAACTGAAATATCACATTTACATAAGTATTCAGCACCTTTACTCAGTACTTTGTTTATGCACAATTCAAGGATCTCTCTCTCTCTCTCTCTCTCTCTCTCTCTCTCTATCGCTCTCTCAATTCAATTCAAGGATCTCTCTCTCTCTCTCTATCGCTCTCTCAATTCAATTCAAGGATCTCTCTCTCTCTCTCTCTATCTCTCTCTCAATTCAATTCAAGGATCTCTCTCTCTCTCTCTATCTCTCTCTCAATTCAATTCAAGGATCTCTCTCTCTCTCTCAGTTCAATTCAAGGGTCTCTCTCTCTCTCTCTATCGCTCTCTCAATTCAATTCAAGGGTCTCTCTCTCTCTCTCCCTCTCCCTCTCTCTCTCTCTCTCTCTCTCTCTCTCTAATACACCGAAAATAAGTATTTAAATAACAAGTGCTGTAATCAAATACACATGTATTTGAACACAGATGTGACAATGTAAAGGGATTGCCGTGAATTTGACAGTAACTTACTGGCAGCTCAGTAAAATTCTGTATTTCATATTACAGTACACATCCTGTAATATAAATACGGTATCAAAGAAAGTACTGTGTAATGACACACAGTACAATACAATAACAGTTACTGTACTACTCTACTGCAACCAGAATGAATGAATGAAGCCAATTCGTTGAGGGAAGGGATTTGTATTTCACAGTATCATACTTTACAGAGGTAAAGTGTTTACACATTACAGAATATGAATGAATATTTGGTGTTTTATATTATCTGCACTTGTAGAGGCCTTAACAAAGGCATCCAAACTGTCAGTGACTACAGGGCCAAACAGACCAAAACGACATGGCAAATCTTGCTGCCACTCCAATCTGTTCCCTATACATTCTAAATGGATGGGGCACTATAACCACATAGTTGTTGAATTGGTACAATATTATCACCACCGGGTGCAACGAATATAGCCTCTTACAAGGCCACAAAATATGTTAATGAGCCAGAAACAACAATACCATGCACCCACTAGTGGTCAAAAGGGTTTTAGCAATTCAAAGATTCGGTATGGTACTGTAATCTCTGGGGTGGAATTACAGTACATTCGAAATACAGCAATACTTTCCCTGCTGTTCAGAGAATTATGTTCTCATTGTTCACGGGAACGCTTTCCTGTTGTTAGTTTCACTGTGGTCACAAGTTGTCTGTTAACATTTCCTCTTTTCCTATGCACAAACATTCTTCATCATTATACAGAGACAGGGTAGAATTCTGTTAGATATAGTCATATCATTACTTTAAACGTATACATCATTTAGTCATTATACATCAAATTCATAACACCCGCCCCCAAAAATGTCCCACAATGCACCATCTTTTCATATTTTATGTAAATTATGTCACAGTAGCAACACAGGAGTGCTGCAGCTTTCCCTGTCAGACAGCCTCTTTCTCTCTCTATCTACCCCTCTCTCTCTCATGCATACATGCACACACACACACACGCAGAGAGTAAAGATTGGCCTGATATGTCAGGAAGCAGAATAGGGGTATGTAGTGGTTGAATGTACATGATGGGTGGAGCGAGGGAATAGTAAAGAGAGGGAGAGAGTAGAGATGGAAGGGTCATGGGGTAAGAGGTGAAATGGTGAGGCGGAGGAGTGTGAAAGGGGAGGAGAGGGCAACTTCAAAAGCTAGGGAGAGAGTAGAGATGGAAGGGTCATGGGGTAAGAGGTGAAATGGTGAGGCGGAGGAGTGTGAAAGGGGAGGAGAGGGCAACTTCAAAAGCTAGGGAGAGAGTAGAGATGGAAGGGTCATGGGGTAAGAGGTGAAATGGTGAGGTGGAGGAGTGTGAAAGGGGAGGAGAGGGCAACTTCAAAAGCTAGGGAGAGAGTAGAGATGGAAGGGTCATGGGGTAAGAGGTGAAATGGTGAGGTGGAGGAGTGTGAAAGGGGAGGAGAGGGCAACTTCAAAAGCTAGGGAGAGAGTAGAGATGGAAGGGTCATGGGGTAAGAGGTGAAATGGTGAGGTGGAGGAGTGTGAAAGGGGAGGAGAGGGCAACTTCAAAAGCTAGGGAGAGAGTAGAGATGGAAGGGTCATGGGGTAAGAGGTGAAATGGTGAGGCGGAGGAGTGTGAAAGGGGAGGAGAGGGCAACTTCAAAAGCTAGGGAGAGAGTAGAGATGGAAGGGTCATGGGGTAAGAGGTGAAATGGTGAGGTGGAGGAGTGTGAAAGGGGAGGAGAGGGCAACTTCAAAAGCTGTGAATGAAAAAAAGAGGGAGAGGGGGATTGAGAACATGGCTTTAGGCAAACAGGATAAAAAGGTTGACTTATCCTAGAGAGAGAGAGAAAGGGAAATAGTGAGACAGACAGATATAGAGAGAGAGAAAGGGAAATAGTGAGACAGACAGATAGAGAGAGAGAGAAAGGAAATAGTGAGACAGACAGATAGAGAGAGAGAGAAAGGGAAATAGTGAGACAGACAGATAGAGAGAGAGAGAAAGGAAATAGTGAGACAGACAGATAGAGAGAGAGAGAAAGGAAATAGTAAGACAGACAGATAGAGAGAGAGAGAAAGGGAAATAGTGAGACAGACAGATAGAGAGAGAGAGAAAGGGAAATAGTAAGACAGACAGATAGAGAGAGAGAGAAAGGGAAATAGTAAGACAGGCAGATAGAGAGAGAGAGAAAGGGAAATAGTGAGACAGACAGATAGAGAGAGAGAGAAAGGGAAATAGTAAGACAGACAGATAGAGAGAGAGAGAAAGGGAAATAGTAAGACAGACAGATAGAGAGAGAGAGAAAGGGAAATAGTGAGACAGACAGATAGAGAGAGAGAGAAAGGGAAATAGTGAGACAGACAGATAGAGAGAGAGAGAAAGGGAAATAGTGAGACAGACAGGTAGAGAGAGAGAGACAGAATGACAGAGAGACAGATGCAGCCACAGAAAGTGAGATCGTGCAAATGAATTAGAGGCCAGAAAAACACAAAATAACACAATTCACAGAGTTAAAAATAGAACAAAAACACAAAAGAGAACTTAACAGTTGGAAATATATTGTGGTAGTTCTCACCATCTGTTAAATATTCTGCATGACAACAGGCCTGGGGAGATCAACTCCATTCATAGTACTTGTGTTTGGTATAGTGTGGGCCTTTAGAGTACGGTTCAGTGGGTATGTTCTGAAACACATGCTTTGTTTGTATGTAATAAACAGTGTGTCTGAGTGGTAGCTATATTTTCTAGCATGTGGACTGTTGGTATATTTTCAATGCACTAGTTTTTCTCTCTCATCTTATGTTCCCTCCATTCTTTCCCCTTCACCATCTTTGTCTCTCTTTTCTGCCACATCCCTCCCTCCCTCCCTCCCTCCCTCCCTCCCTCCCTCCCTCCCTCCCTCCCTCCCTCCCTCCCTCCCTCCCTCCCTCCCTCCCTCCCTCCCTCCCTCCCTCCCTCACTCCCTCCCTCCCTCCCTCCTCCCTCCCTCCCTCTCTGTTCTTTGTAGTGTAGATCCTGTTGTCAGGTCTCTAATGAAGAAGCAACCTTGCTGTAATTAGGGACGTCTTGGGCTGCTTTGACAAGTAGGAAAACAGTCATCCACTCTGTGTGTGTGATTTATTTTGATTTAACTTGGCAAGTCAGTTAAGAACAAACTCTTATTTACAATGACGTCCTACCCTGGCCAAACCATGGGCGATGCTGGGCCAATTGTGCGTTGCCCTATGGGACTCCCAATCACGGCTGGTTGTGATACAGCCTGGAACCGAACAAGGGTCTGTAGTGATGCCTCTAGCACTGAGATGAGGTGCCTTAGACTGCTGCGCCACTCGGGAGTGTGTGCATATACTGTATGCATTTTGTGTGCCTGGGTTTATGTGTTGCAGTGTCAGTGTTTGTCCTAGTCTGCAGCCCTGACCCGTGTGTGTGTGTGTGTGTGTGTGTGTGTGTGTGTGTGTGTGTGTGTGTGTGTGTGTGTGTGTGTGTGTGAATGGGGGGCTGGGTATATTCTCTGTCACACACACACACACACACACACACTGGGTACACACACACACACACACACACACACACACACACGGGTCAGGGCTGCAGTCATGGTGTCTTGTAAGACCCTCTCCCCTACTGCCAGCCCTGCAGTACTCTGTCATCCCTCCCTCCCACGCAGACCAACACATGCCACACAGCAGAGGACATATCAACACACATCACACAGCAGAGGATGGACGACAGAACAGGGGGAGGATGAAAGGAGAGAGACGAGGCCCTGAATGTAGAAAGAGAGAGGAAAAAGATACGTAGGCTGAGAAGACAGGAAAATAGAGAGAAAGGATAAGAGAACATAGAAAATGGCAAGAGATGAAGAGAGAGAGGGAGGGAGGAAGGAAAGAGAGAGAGGAGATAGGGAGGACAGAGAGAGGAGAGAGGGAGACACAGAGAGACAGAGAGCATAGTGAGCTATCTTGTGTTAGACTTGTACAGTAGTACACAGAGCTAACCCACACAGGCAGGCAGACATCCCCAGCAGCTCACAGCAAAGAGAGGAACAGAGAGGAGTTCTCACACTGAGAATCATCCATAAGGAAATAGAGAGAGAGGACACAGAGAGACAGAGAACATTAACCTGACATTTGAAAACTACATCTACGTTCTCTTCTAAAATAATTCAAGGAACAATGTGTGAAAATGTGTACGGGTGTTTGTGCGTGTGTGTTATTCTCACTGTGTTTGTGCGTGTGTGTTATTCTCACTGTGTTTGTGCGTGTGTGTTATTCTCACTGTGTTTGTGCGTGTGTGTTTGTGCGTGTGTGTTATTCTCACTGTGTTTGTGCGTGTGTGTTATTCTCACGTGTGTGTTATGTGTTATTCTCACTGTGTTTGTGCGTGTGTGTTATTCTCACTGTGTTTGTGCGTGTGTGTTATTCTCACTGTGTTTGTGTTGTTATTCTCACTGTGTTTGTGTGTGTTGTTTGTGCGTGTGTGTTTGTGCGTGTTCTTTGTTGCACTGTGTTTGTGCGTGTGTGTTATTCATTGTGTGTGTGTTGTGTGTGTGTGTTATTCTCACTGTGTTTGTGCGTGTGTGTTATTCTCACTGTGTTTGTGTGTTATTCTCACTGTGTTTGTGTGTGTGTGTTATTCTCACTGTGTTTGTGCGTGTGTTTGTGTGTGTGTTATTCTCACTGTGTTTGTGCGTGTGTGTTATTCTCACTGTGTTTGTGTCACTGTGTTTGTGCGTGTGTGTGTGTTCTTCTCACTGTGTTTGTGTGTTATTCTCACTGTGTGTGTGTTGTTCTTTGTGTTTGTGTTGCATGTGCATTGTGTGTGTTATTCCTCACTGTGTTTGTGTGTGTGTGTTATTCTCACTGTGTTTGTGCGTGTGTGTTATTCTCACTGTGTTTGTGCGTGTGTGTTATTCTCACTGTGTTTGTGCGTGTGTGTTATTCTCACTGTGTTTGTGCGTGCATGTTATTCTCACTGTGTCACGCATTGTGTGTGTGTTCTTCTCACTGTGTTTGTGTGTGTGTGTTATTCTCACTGTGTTTGTTGTGTTATTCTCACTGTGTTTGTGCTGTGTGTTGTGTGTGTGTGTTATTCTCACTGTGTTTGTGTTTGTTATTCTCACTGTGTGTGTGTTTCTGTTATTCACTGTGTTTGTGCGTGTGTTATGCCTCACGTGTTTTGTGTGTGTGTTCTTCTCACTGTGTTTGTGCGTGTGTGTTATTCTCACTGTGTGTGTGTGTGTTATTCTCACTGTGTTTGTGCATGTGTGTTATTCTTCACTGTGTTTGTGTGTGTGTGTTATTCTCACTGTGCTTGTGTGTGTGTTTGTGTGTGTATTCTCACTGTGTTTGTGCGTGTGTGTTCTCATTCTCACTGTGTTTTGTGTGTGTGTTCACTGCCTTTGTGCATTGTGTGTTATTTCTCACTGTGTTTGTGCGTGTGTGTTATTCTCACTGTGTGTGTGTGTGTTATTCTCACTGTGTTTGTGCGTGTTTGTGTTGTTATTCTCACTGTGTTTGTGCGTGTGTGTTATTCTCACTGTGCTTGTGTGTGTGTGTTATCTCTCACTGTGTGTGTGTGTGTTTGTGTGTGTTCACTGTGTTGTGTGTGTGTTTATTCTCACTGTGTTTGTGCGTGTGTGTTATTCTCACTGTGCTTGTGCGTGCGTGTCATGTCTCATTGTGTGTGTGTTATTCTCACTGTGTTTGTGCGTGTGTGTTATTCTCACTGTGTTTGTGCGTGCATGCCTTCACGCATTGTGTGTGTGTTCTTCTCACTGTGTTTGTGTGTGTGTTATTCTCACTGTGTTTGTGCATTATTCTCACTGTGTTTGTGCGTGTGTTTTTCACGTGTTTGTGTGTGTGTTATTCTCACTGTGTTTGTGCTTGTTTGTGCTGTGTTATTCTCACTGTGTTTGTGCGTGTGTGTTATTCCCACTGTGTTTGTTGTGTTGTGTTGTGTGTGTGTTATTCTCACTGTGTTTGTGCGTGTGTGTATATTCTCACTGTGTTTGTGCGTGTGTGTTATTCTCACTGTGTTTGTGCGTGTGCCTTCACGTTTGTGCGTGTGTGTTGTTCTCACTGTGTTTTTGTGCGTGTGTGTTATTCTCACTGTGTTTGTGCGTGTGTGTTATTCTCACTGTGCTTTGTGTGTGTGTGTTCTCCACTGTGTTTGTGTGTGTTGTTTGTGCGTGTGTTATTCTCACTGTGTTTGTGCGTTCTGTTATTCTCACTGTGTGTTTGTGTGTGTGTGTTATTCTCACTGTGTTTGTGCGTGCATGTGTTATTCTCACTGTGTTTGTGCGTGTGTGTTATCTCACTGTGTTTGTGTTTGTGTGTGTGTTATTCTCACTGTGTTTGTGCGTGTGTGTGTGTGTTATTCTCACTGTGTTTGTGCGTGTTGTGTATTCTCACTGTGTTTGTGTGTGTATTCTCACTGTGTTTGTTTGTGTGTTATTCTCACTGTGTTTGTGCGTGTGTGTTATTCTCACTGTGTTTGTGCGTGTGTTCTTCTCACTGTGTTTGTGTGTGTGTGTTATTCTCACTGTGTTTGTGCGTGTGTGTTATTCATGTGTGTGTTATTCTCACTGTGTTTGTGCGTGTGTTATTCTCACTGTGTTTGTGCGTGTGTGTTATTCTCACTGTGTTTGTGCGTGTTTGTTCACTGTGTTTGTGTGTTATTCTACTGTGTTTGTGTGTGTGTGTTATTCTCACTGTGTTTGTGCGTGTGTGTTATTCTCACTGTGTTTGTGCGTGTGTGTTATTCTCACTGTGTTGTGTGTGTGTTATTCTCACTGTGTTTGTGCGTGCATGCCTTCACGCATTGTGTGTGTGTTATTCTCACTGTGTTTGTGCGTGCATGCCTTCACGCATTGTGTGTGTGTTATTCTCACTGTGTTTGTGCGTGTGTGTTATTCTCACTGTGTTTGTGCGTGTGTGTTATTCTCACTGTGTTTGTGCGTGTGTGTTATTCTCACTGTGTTTGTGCGTGTGTGTTATTCTCACTGTGTTTGTGCGTGTGTGTTATTCTCACTGTGTTTGTGTGTGTGTGTGTGTTATTCTCACTGTGTTTGTGTGTGTGTGTTATTCTCACTGTGTTTGTGTGTGTGTGTTATTCTCACTGTGTTTGTGTGTGTGTGTTATTCTCACTGTGTTTGTGCGTGTGTGTTATTCTCACTGTGTTTGTGTGTGTGTGTTATTCTCACTGTGTTTGTGCGTGTGTGTTATTCTCACTGTGTTTGTGTGTGTG
>NW_024608228.1:0-7500 GCF_018296145.1 Oncorhynchus tshawytscha | reverse complement strand
GGTGTTTGTTGATAGATGTCCTGTATTGACTGTTAATATCAGTGGTCTGGTAGACACCAGGTGTTTGTTGATAGATGTCCTGTATTGACTGTTAATATCAGTGGTCTGGTAGACACCAGGGTGTTGGTTGATAGATGTCCTGTATTGACTGTTAATATCAGTGGTCTGGTAGACACCAGGGTGTTTGTTGATAGATGTCCTGTATTGACTGTTAATATCAGTGGTCTGGTAGACACCAGGGTGTTGGTTGATAGATGTCCTGTATTGACTGTTAATATCAGTGGTCTGGTAGACACCAGGGTGTTGGTTGATAGATGTCCTGTATTGACTGTTAATATCAGTGGTCTGGTAGACACCAGGGTGTTGGTTGATAGATGTCCTGTATTGACTGTTAATATCAGTGGTCTGGTAGACACCAGGGTGTTTGTTGATAGATGTCCTGTATTGACTGTTAATATCAGTGGTCTGGTAGACACCAGGGTGTTTGTTGATAGATGTCCTGTATTGACTGTTAATATCAGTGGTCTGGTAGACACCAGGGTGTTGGTTGATAGATGTCCTGTATTGACTGTTAATATCAGTGGTCTGGTAGACACCAGGGTGTTTGTTGATAGATGTCCTGTATTGACTGTTAATATCAGTGGTCTGGTAGACACCAGGGTGTTTGTTGATAGATGTCCTGTATTGACTGTTAATATCAGTGGTCTGGTATTGGATAGACACCAGGTGTTTGTTGATAGATGTCCTGTATTGACTGTTAATATCAGTGGTCTGGTAGACACCAGGGTGTTGGTTGATAGATGTCCTGTATTGACTGTTAATATCAGTGGTCTGGTAGACACCAGGGTGTTGGTTGATAGATGTCCTGTATTGACTGTTAATATCAGTGGTCTGGTAGACACCAGGGTGTTTGTTGATAGATGTCCTGTATTGACTGTTAATATCAGTGGTCTGGTAGACACCAGGGTGTTGGTTGATAGATGTCCTGTATTGACTGTTAATATCAGTGGTCTGGTAGACACCAGGGTGTTTGTTGATGGATGTCCTGTATTGACTGTTAATATCAGTGGTCTGGTAGACACCAGGGTGTTTGTTGATAGATGTCCTGTATTGACTGTTAATATCAGTGGTCTGGTAGACACCAGGGTGTTTGTTGATAGATGTCCTGTATTGACTGTTAATATCAGTGGTCTGTAGACACCAGGGTGTTTGTTGATAGATGTCCTGTATTGACTGTTAATATCAGTGGTCTGGTAGACACCAGGGTGTTGGTTGATAGATGTCCTGTATTGACTGTTAATATCAGTGGTCTGGTAGACACCAGGGTGTTTGTTGATAGATGTCCTGTATTGACTGTTAATATCAGTGGTCTGGTAGACACCAGGGTGTTTGTTGATAGATGTCCTGTATTGACTGTTAATATCAGTGGTCTGGTAGACACCAGGGTGTTTGTTGATGATGTCCTGTATTGACTGTTAATATCAGTGGTCTGGTAGACACCAGGTGTTTGTTGATAGATGTCCTGTATTGACTGTTAATATCAGTGGTCTGGTAGACACCAGGGTGTTTTGTTGATAGATGTCCTGTATTGACTGTTAATATCAGTGGTCTGGTAGACACCAGGGTGTTTGTTGATAGATGTCCTGTATTGACTGTTAATATCAGTGGTCTGGTAGACACCAGGGTGTTTGTTGATAGATGTCCTGTATTGACTGTTAATATCAGTGGTCTGGTGTTTGTTTGTTGATAGATGTCCTGTATTGACTGTTAATATCAGTGGTCTGGGCAGTCTGGTAGACACTGTTAATATCAGGGACACCAGGTGTTTGTTGATGGATGTCCTGTATTGACTGTTAATATCAGTGGTCTGGTAGACACCAGGGTGTTGGTTGATAGATGTCCTGTATTGACTGTTAATATCAGTGGTCTGGTAGACACCAGGGTGTTTGTTGATAGATGTCCTGTATTGACTGTTAATATCAGTGGTCTGGTAGACACCAGAGTGTTTGTTGATAGATGTCCTGTATTGACTGTTAATATCAGTGGTCAGGTAGACACCAGAGTGTTGGTTGATAGATGTCCTGTATTGACTGTTAATATCAGTGGTCTGGTAGACACCAGGGTGTTTGTTGATGGATGTCCTGTATTGACTGTTAATATCAGTGGTCTGGTAGACACCAGGGTGTTTGTTGATAGATGTCCTGTATTGACTGTTAATATCAGTGGTCTGGTAGACACCAGGGTGTTTGTTGATGGATGTCCTGTATTGACTGTTAATATCAGTGGTCTGGTAGACACCAGGGTGTTTGTTGATAGATGTCCTGTATTGACTGTTAATATCAGTGGTCTGGTAGACACCAGGGTGTTTGTTGATAGATGTCCTGTATTGACTGTTAATATCAGTGGTCTGGTAGACACCAGGGTGTTTGTTGATAGATGTCCTGTATTGACTGTTAATATCAGTGGTCTGGTAGACACCAGGTGTTTGTTGATAGATGTCCTGTATTGACTGTTAATATCAGTGGTCTGGTACACACCAGGGTGTTTGTTGATAGATGTCCTGTATTGACTGTTAATATCAGTGGTCTGGTAGACACCAGGGTGTTGGTTGATAGATGTCCTGTATTGACTGTTAATATCAGTGGTCTGGTAGACACCAGGGTGTTTGGTTGATAGATGTCCTGTATTGACTGTTAATATCAGTGGTCTGGTAGACACCAGAGTGTTTGGTTGATAGATGTCCTGTATTGACTGTTAATATCAGTGGTCTGGTAGACACCAGGTGTTTGTTGATAGATGTCCTGTATTGACTGTTAATATCAGTGGTCTGGTAGACACCAGGGTGTTTGGTTGATAGATGTCCTGTATTGACTGTTAATATCAGTGGTCTGGTAGACACCAGGTGTTGGTTGATAGATGTCCTGTATTGACTGTTAATATCAGTGGTCTGGTAGACACCAGGGTGTTTGTTGATAGATGTCCTGTATTGACTGTTAATATCAGTGGTCTGGTAGACACCAGGGTGTTTGGTTGATAGATGTCCTGTATTGACTGTTAATATCAGTGGTCTGGTAGACACCAGGTGTTTGTTGATAGATGTCCTGTATTGACTGTTAATATCAGTGGTCTGGTAGACACCAGGGTGTTTGTTGATAGATGTCCTGTATTGACTGTTAATATCAGTGGTCTGGTAGACACCAGGGTGTTTGTTGATAGATGTCCTGTATTGACTGTTAATATCAGTGGTCTGGTAGACACCAGGGTGTTGGTTGATAGATGTCCTGTATTGACTGTTAATATCAGTGGTCTGGTAGACACCAGGGTGTTTGTTGATAGATGTCCTGTATTGACTGTTAATATCAGTGGTCTGGTAGACACCAGGAGTGTTGGTTGATAGATGTCCTGTATTGACTGTTAATATCAGTGGTCTGGTAGACACCAGGGTGTTTGTTGATAGATGTCCTGTATTGACTGTTAATATCAGTGGTCTGGTAGACACCAGGGTGTTTGTTGATAGATGTCCTGTATTGACTGTTAATATCAGTGGTCTGGTAGACACCAGGTGTTTGTTGATAGATGTCCTGTATTGACTGTTAATATCAGTGGTCTGGTAGACACCAGGGTGTTTGTTGATAGATGTCCTGTATTGACTGTTAATATCAGTGGTCTGGTAGACACCAGGTGTTTGTTGATAGATGTCCTGTATTGACTGTTAATATCAGTGGTCTGGTAGACACCAGGGTGTTTGTTGATAGATGTCCTGTATTGACTGTTAATATCAGTGGTCTGGTAGACACCAGGGTGTTTGTTGATAGATGTCCTGTATTGACTGTTAATATCAGTGGTCTGGTAGACACCAGGGTGTTGGTTGATAGATGTCCTGTATTGACTGTTAATATCAGTGGTCTGGTAGACACCAGGGTGTTTGTTGATAGATGTCCTGTATTGACTGTTAATATCAGTGGTCTGGTAGACACCAGGGTGTTTGTTGATAGATGTCCTGTATTGACTGTTAATATCAGTGGTCTGGTAGACACCAGGGTGTTTGTTGATAGATGTCCTGTATTGACTGTTAATATCAGTGGTCTGGTAGACACCAGGGTGTTTGGTTGATAGATGTCCTGTATTGACTGTTAATATCAGTGGTCTGGTAGACACCAGGGTGTTTGTTGATAGATGTCCTGTATTGACTGTTAATATCAGTGGTCTGGTAGACACCAGGGTGTTTGTTGATAGATGTCCTGTATTGACTGTTAATATCAGTGGTCTGGTAGACACCAGGGTGTTTGTTGATAGATGTCCTGTATTGACTGTTAATATCAGTGGTCTGGTAGACACCAGGGTGTTTGTTGATAGATGTCCTGTATTGACTGTTAATATCAGTGGTCTGGTAGACACCAGGGTGTTTGTTGATAGATGTCCTGTATTAACTGTTAATATCAGTGGTCTGGCAGACACCAGGTGTTTGTTGATAGATGTCCTGTATTGACTGTTAATATCAGTGGTCTGGTAGACACCAGAGTGTTTGATAGATGTCCTGTATTGACTGTTAATATCAGTGGTCTGGTAGACACCAGGGTGTTGGTTGATAGATGTCCTGTATTGACTGTTAATATCAGTGGTCTGCGACACCAGGTGTTGGTTGATAGATGTCCTGTATTGACTGTTAATATCAGTGGTCTGGTAGACACCAGAGTGTTTGTTGATAGATGTCCTGTATTGACTGTTAATATCAGTGGTCTGGTAGACACCAGAGTGTTGGTTGATAGATGTCCTGTATTGACTGTTAATATCAGTGGTCTGGTAGACACCAGGTGTTGGTTGATAGATGTCCTGTATTGACTGTTAATATCAGTGGTCTGGTAGACACCAGAGTGTTGGTTGATAGATGTCCTGTATTGACTGTTAATATCAGTGGTCTGGTAGACACCAGGTGTTTGTTGATAGATGTCCTGTATTGACTGTTAATATCAGTGGTCTGGTAGACACCAGGGTGTTGGTTGATAGATGTCCTGTATTGACTGTTAATATCAGTGGTCTGGTAGACACCAGGTGTTTGTTGATAGATGTCCTGTATTGACTGTTAATATCAGTGGTCTGGTAGACACCAGAGTGTTGGTTGATAGATGTCCTGTATTGACTGTTAATATCAGTGGTCTGGTAGACACCAGGGTGTTGGTTGATAGATGTCCTGTATTGACTGTTAATATCAGTGGTCTGGTAGACACCAGGGTGTTTGCTGATAGATGTCCTGTATTGACTGTTAATATCAGTGGTCTGGTAGACACCAGGGTGTTGGTTGATAGATGTCCTGTATTGACTGTTAATATCAGTGGTCTGGTAGACACCAGGGTGTTTGTTGATAGATGTCCTGTATTGACTGTTAATATCAGTGGTCTGGTAGACACCAGGGTGTTTGTTGATAGATGTCCTGTATTGACTGTTAATATCAGTGGTCTGGTAGACACCAGAGTGTTGGTTGATAGATGTCCTGTATTGACTGTTAATATCAGTGGTCTGGTAGACACCAGGGTGTTTGTTGATAGATGTCCTGTATTGACTGTTAATATCAGTGGTCTGGTAGACACCAGGGTGTTTGTTGATAGATGTCCTGTATTGACTGTTAATATCAGTGGTCTGGTAGACACCAGAGTGTTGGTTGATAGATGTCCTGTATTGACTGTTAATATCAGTGGTCTGGTAGACACCAGGGTGTTTGGTTGATAGATGTCCTGTATTGACTGTTAATATCAGTGGTCTGGTAGACACCAGGGTGTTGGTTGATAGATGTCCTGTATTGACTGTTAATATCAGTGGTCTGGTAGACACCAGAGTGTTGGTTGATAGATGTCCTGTATTGACTGTTAATATCAGTGGTCTGGTAGACACCAGGGTGTTTGTTGATAGATGTCCTGTATTGACTGTTAATATCAGTGGTCTGGTAGACACCAGAGTATTGGTTGATAGATGTCCTGTATTGACTGTTAATATCAGTGGTCTGGTAGACACCAGAGTGTTGGTTGATAGATGTCCTGTATTGACTGTTAATATCAGTGGTCTGGTAGACACCAGGGTGTTTGTTGATAGATGTCCTGTATTGACTGTTAATATCAGTGGTCTGGTAGACACCAGGGTGTTTGTTGATAGATGTCCTGTATTGACTGTTAATATCAGTGGTCTGGTAGACACCAGGGTGTTGGTTGATAGATGTCCTGTATTGACTGTTAATATCAGTGGTCTGGTAGACACCAGGGTGTTTGTTGATAGATGTCCTGTATTGACTGTTAATATCAGTGGTCTGGTAGACACCAGGGTGTTTGTTGATAGATGTCCTGTATTGACTGTTAATATCAGTGGTCTGGTAGACACCAGAGTATTGGTTGATAGATGTCCTGTATTGACTGTTAATATCAGTGGTCTGGTAGACACCAGGGTGTTTGTTGATAGATGTCCTGTATTGACTGTTAATATCAGTGGTCTGGTAGACACCAGGGTGTTTGTTGATAGATGTCCTGTATTGACTGTTAATATCAGTGGTCTGGTAGACACCAGGGTGTTTGTTGATAGATGTCCTGTATTGACTGTTAATATCAGTGGTCTGGTAGACACCAGAGTGTTGGTTGATAGATGTCCTGTATTGACTGTTAATATCAGTGGTCTGGTAGACACCAGGGTGTTGGTTGATAGATGTCCTGTATTGACTGTTAATATCAGTGGTCTGGTAGACACCAGAGTGTTGGTTGATAGATGTCCTGTATTGACTGTTATATCAGTCTGGTAGACACCAGAGTGTTGGTTGATAGATGTCCTGTATTGACTGTTAATATCAGTGGTCTGAGACACCAGGGTGTTTGTTGATAGATGTCCTGTATTGACTGTTAATATCAGTGGTCTGGTAGACACCAGAGTATTGGTTGATAGATGTCCTGTATTGACTGTTAATATCAGTGGTCTGGTAGGCACCAGAGTGTTGGTTGATAGATGTCCTGTATTGACTGTTAATATCAGTGGTCTTAGACACCAGGGTGTTTGTTGATAGATGTCCTGTATTGACTGTTAATATCAGTGGTCTGGTAGACACCAGGTGTTTGCTGATAGATGTCCTGTATTGACTGTTAATATCAGTGGTCTGGCAGACACCAGGGTGTTTGTTGATAGATGTCCTGTATTGACTGTTATCAGTGGTCTGCAGACACCAGAGTGTTGGTTGATAGATGTCCTGTATTGACTGTTAATATCAGTGGTCTGGTGACACCAGAGTGTTGGTTGATAGATGTCCTGTATTGACTGTTAATATCAGTGGTCTGCAGACACCAGGGTGTTTGCTTGATAGATGTCCTGTATTGACTGTTAATATCAGTGGTCTGGTGTGACACCAGGGTGTTTGTTGATAGATGTCCTGTATTGACTGTTAAATATCAGTGGTCTGGCAGACACCAGGGTGCTGGTTGATAGATGTCCTGTATTGACTGTTAATATCAGTGGTCTGGTAGACACCAG
>NW_024608227.1:0-54321 GCF_018296145.1 Oncorhynchus tshawytscha | reverse complement strand
AAGCAGTCAGTTTTTATGGTAAACAGATGAGGGATGAGACTGGAGAAATGTAACCACTCTCAAATTCAGGATCCTTGGGACTTCCCTACCCTAAACACTAACCCTGACCTTGACCCCTACCATTACCCTGACCTTGACCCCAGCCCTAAACCCTGAGCCTGACCCCTACCTTTACCCTAAACCTCAACTTAAAGGGATACTTCAGAATTTTGACAATGAAGCACTTTGTCTACTTTCCCAGGGTCAAATGACTCATGGATACCATTCATATGTCTATACATCCAGTATAAAGGAACTTGACGAGTTTCGCAAGACAATGCTAACTTGCGTTAGCGCAATGACTGGAAGTCTATGGTATCTACAAGTATGCAATTTATTGATATCTCCAAACACCTGTCGTATAACTATTCTCCAATAGAGGGCACTAAACACCAAGGTTAGAAGAAGCTATATGACGGGCCTTTTTTTTTGCCTGCCACTGCAAGGTGTCTGAAAGAGGTGTCTGAAAGAGATCCTGGAGGGGAATTGGAGGAGCCTAAAGCATTGTGGAATGGGAGGAGACTAAAGCATTGCGGAATGGGAGGAGCCTAAAGCATTGAGGAATGGGAGGAGCCTAAATCATTGCCAAAACAAACAGTTAATAATAACCAGAGTTAACCTCTCCACCCTGACCGTCTGCGAGTCAGCATGTAGTGAGGGCTTTCCCTGACAGTTGGTTGTTTAGCATATTTATAGACAACTTATGTGAGTGTTTTAGGAAGCTGGGGATCACGGCTGTACTCAGCAAGGGCTTCCCCTAGGCTGGCTGACAGTATTTATGGTCTACCGTGGTGTGTGTGTGTGTGCTCTTTAAGAAACAGACGGGATCACCACTGTACATATGTGTACGTAGAAGGAAATTTAATTATTTTCCCATCCAGTTTTTTAAAACCTTAATTAGCATGAGCAGTGCAAACTGGTAATAATTATTTATAATTATAATGTATTAAACTTCTATAGCGATTTTTCAACAGAAAGAAATCTTAAGGTGCTTCAAGAGCAATAAACAAACAACCAATACATCATCATGAGTAGCTTAGCTATAGCTAGTTAGGTCAACCAATATATCATCATGAGTAGCTTAGCTATAGATAGCTAGGTCAACCAATTTATCATCATGAGTAGCTTAGCTATAGATAGCTAGGTCAATCAATACATAATCATGAATAGCTTAGCTATAGATAGCTAGGTCAACCAATACATAATCATGAATAGCTTAGCTATAGATAGCTAGGTCAACCAATACATAATCATGAATAGCTTTGCTATAGATAGCTAGGTCAACCAATGCATCAAAGGTAGGTCAACCAATCATGAGTAGCTTAGCTATAGCTAGGTAGGTCAACCAATACATCATAATGGGTAGCTTTGCTATAGCTAGCTAGGTCAACTAATACATCAACATGAGTATCCTAGCTATAGCTAGCTAGGTCAACCAATAGAGGCCAAGTATTTTCGTGCATGCATGGAGAGGGACAGTTCCTGGCTTGATCAGAGGAAGGTGGTCAGAGAGATGGTTGATGAAGATGGGAGTCTAGTGACGATCTTGTAGAGGGCTACTCTGTGAACCAGCCTGAGTCATGTAGCCACTGGAATTCTCCTCCTTTGCAATGTGTAGCACCCACTTGGGTGATTCCTCAGCAGCTCTGGGTGCCAGAAAGCTCTCCACATATACAGTTCAGAGTAGTAGCCAGTCGTCCTCACTGAGCCCTCTGCCTCAGTACTACATTCCTACTGGATCTCCTATTCCTCTCAAGCTTCAGGTGACTCCTCAAATGAAGGAACCAGCAGCCAGGTGAAACAAGAAGCTGGTACTGTGTCCAGATGCATCATTCAAACAAAAACATAAGCCAGCTAGCTAGCAATGAAGAGTTACCCTGCCAGACAATATGCAAACCTGTGGGTGAAAACCACCAGATATATGCAATAAAAACTACATGTTACCAAAAACAAAATACCTAAACATATAACTATTAAAAACACTTCAACATCCTGAGTGGTGTAGCGGTCTAAGGTGCTGCTCAGTCCAAGAGGTGTCACTGTAGTCCCTGGCTCAAATCCAGGCTGCATCACATCTGGCTGTGATTGGGAGTCCCATAGGACGGTGCACAATTGGCCCAGTGTTGTCTGGGCTAGGATGTCATTGCAAATAAGAATGTGTTCTTTAACTGACTTGCCTAGTTAAATTAAGGTTACGCATGTAAATATTTACAGAGATTGTGCAATTCAATGAGAAAATATATATTTCATGATATGCATAACATTACTCAGTGTTTAAATTCACGGATCAGTGATGACGACACAATTCAGCACAGATATGGGGAAACCAGTATCTCCGCTCACACCCTGCAGCCAGGTTTTCACACCAGTAGACTAGCCAGGTTTTCACACCAGTAGACTAGCCAGGTTTTCACACCAGTAGACTAGCCAGGTTTTCACACCAGTAGACTAGCCAGGTTTTCACACCAGTAGACTAGCCAGGTTTTCACACCAGTAGACTAGCCAGGTTTTCACACCAGTAGACTAGCCAGGTTTTCACACCAGTAGACTAGCCAGGTTTTCACACCAGTAGACTAGCCAGGTTTTCACACCAGTAGACTAGCTCGCTACGTAAGCAACGCCTTCTGCGGACATGTGATGATGGTTACAAGGCAGTGCATATTTAAATTTGTTAATATAATATTTTTAATACGTTATGGTGTATTAAAAGGAACAGTGTGTGACACAGTGGCGGCAGCAGGAATATTTCCCTGAGGGTGGATTGGTCACTGAGTAGGAGTGCTTGCAATAACAAGTCCATACCACGTTTAGAATAAAAAAAATGTTAATGTATTCGGTAATGTTACACTTATCCACGTTTACCAGAGGGTTCAAATTGCAATGAGTTAGATGCTAGATAGCGTTGTCAGCATAGGTCTACCAAACACATAACGGAGGCTTCACAGTTTTATGAGAAGGCTATAAATAGAATCCACAGTGGCGGGAGAGGTTGGAATGAAGGCCCAACAGTCAGCCAACACAGACTAGATACATGGTGTCAGAAGGCAGTCATGGAGCAGTGAGCAGTTACCTACTCTGTCAGATTACTTTAGTTGCAGGTTTTGTGAAATCTGTGGTTTTGAAACACAATGGCCACCCTCCATGCTGACAACATTGAAGACACATGCAAGTTCTCAGAACGCCTGGATTGATGTTCATTAACACATCAGCTAACCACATCATATGGTGTAGCAATCTGACATGGCACACAACCAATAAGAGACTCTGGAATCATGATTCTATGTGAGCTAAAGAGAAAGGTACTGTCCCAGGACCATGGAGTGCGAGGAAAGTTGATCAGACACATTGGTCCCACACTAATGTCACTTCAATGTGATTTTGAACATATTTAGTGTTCAACATGTAAAAATGAAGTGGATTATGAACAGGTTCTGAAAGAGGAAACATTAACTACTGGAGAAAGGAAGGTTAGCTAGAAAGTCACAGTCTCTATGTCACATTAGTGTAGCTATTAGAAAGCTATTGGGGCGGTTCCTCACCAAAATGCAACAACAAAATACAGATTTGGGAATTTTCACCTCATTTAATCCATAGAAGGGTCCGTTGGAGGAAGGATTGTTGACATATATTGGACATTTATATCTTAAAACATAATTAATTAATTAAAGTTGGAACATTTCTGACTTTTAACGACCCTGTTCTAAACATTGATCATTGGTGGGGTCATCTAGTGGATTGGGCTGTCACTTGTCCTGACTCTTCTGAAAGCCTTGGCTAGGATGAGTCCCCTGCTCCCCAGAGACGGTTGTGTTCCAACAGATGCAGCTGAAGGGAGGTTGTGGGATTCCCAGTATTTGACTAGTCTATTTAATAGCCATATCAGGTATAAGTCTGTTTTGTATATGGTCATATCCTCTGGTGCACAGCTCAAATGGCAATATATCTGTCAATAAAGCAATGCCAAATTACCTGAGATATATTGTTGTGGAAGCTGGATGTATTTCGGACACACCCGTTTTTGAACATGGCCATATTGGGATTGTAAATGATGTGTTGCTTTGGCACTCTTCTTGTAACTTTACCATCGACTGTATGGGATCAAATTGGAGTTTCAAGAACAGTTCAGCAGATGAGGTTTGATACCGTCTTTATGACGCAGGGTCATGAATCAATCCCAAACTACTTTAGGCTGCATGTATTTCTGACACCCGGTTTAGAACAAGGCCATGTTAGGAGAAGGTCGCTGGCAGGGGGTAATACTTGTGGAGTTGATGTGTAGATCTTACTGAAAAACACAACAGCTCCCCATTTGATCCAAGTGTTTCTCCTTGTAAATGTATTAGATTAATATTACATTTATCCCTCCATTAACTTCACACCGTAAGCTGAAAAGTGAAGACCACATACCTATACTGAGAGATCTGATACAGGCCAGCACATTATTTTGACCTTATTAGTCGACCATGAGGTCCTCACATTGCTGACACCATAATAAATTTACAGTGAGATATGTGACCCTAGGAAATAAGATCTGAATTATCCGAGCCAAGCTTGGTGGTTTTGTGGATACATGGCACAGCATGTGACATTTCATTTCCAGATTTAGATTTTTACTGGCTGTGACATTTGAATGGATTGAATCATGAAAATAATTCTGACGTGAGCCAAGGCTCTGGGGTGTCTCAGGTCAAACTCCTGTCTGTGGTGATAAAACTACTTTGTGAGTCGTTTCAAGCACCCTTAAAATGTATTGGATCAAGAGTTTACTATCCAATCCTTCCAATACCCTGTTAAAATATGTAAACAAGGTATAATCAGTTTTATAATGACAGTTTCCTCAACTGCTTAATGACATCTGAAACAAACTCCATCATGGCCACATAGTGAGTAGTGTGTCTGCCAACATTTTGGAGAACATTTGTGAGCAAGTTGGTAAATCTTCATGTATTTTTCAGTAGTGTCACTACCGAACATCTAATATATGAAAAAAATATGTAAAGTATGGTTTTGGGACTAAAAATTTCTGGGATGTTCATCTGTCCAAATAAAAGATAACCAGCCATATGTTAGCCAAGGGGATTTTTTAAAACAAAATGATAGTAGTTAAACACATAAATGACAACTTAATGTATTTTGATATTTTTTTTTACAAATGTTTTATGCCTCCACTGCCTTGTTGTCAATGATGTAACCCACATTGCCTTCAGAAAGTACTACCTGTTTCCACATTTTGAACATTACAGCCGTATTCTAAAATGTATTAAATAGTTTTTTCCCTTCATCAATCTACACACAATACCCCAAAATGACAAAGCAAAAAAACAGATGTACACAATATTACAAACTGAAATATCACATTTATGTAAGTATTCAGACCGTTTACTCAGTACTTTGTTGAAGCACTTTTGGCAGCGATTACAGCCTCGAGTCTTCTTGGGTATGATTCTACAAGCTTAGCACACCTGTATTTGGGGAGTTTCTCCCATTCTTCTCCAGAGATCCTCACAAGCTCTGTCAGATTGGATGGGGAGCGTCGCTGCACAGCTATTTTCAGGTCTCTCCAGAGATGTTTGATCGGGTTCAAGTCCGGGCTCTTGCTGGGCCTCTCAAGGGCATTCAGAGACTTGTCCCGAAGCAACTCCTGCATTGTCTTAGCTGTGTGCTTAGGGCCGTTGTCCTGTTGGAAGGTGAATCTTTGCTCCAGTCTGACATCCTGAGAACTCTAGAGCAGGTTTTCATCTCTCTGTACTTTGCTCCGTTCATCTTTTCCTCGATCCAGACTAGTCTCCCAGTCCCTGCTGCTGAAAAACATCCCCACAGCATGATGGTGCCACCACCATGCTTCACCGTAGGGATGGTGCCAGGCTTCATCCAGACGTGACTCTTGACATTCAGGCCAAAGAGTTCAATCTTGGTTTCATCAGACCAGAGAATCTTGTTTCTCATGGTCTGAGAGTCTTTAGGTGCCTTTTGGCGAACCATCACATTTAACCATGGTAAGGTGACTGGGAATATGGCCGAATACAAACAATGTAGTTATTCCCTCCTCAATGCAATCAAACAGGCAAAACGTCAGTACAGAGACAAAGTGGAGTCGCAATTCAATGGTTCAGAAACAAGACGTATGTGGTGAGGTCCATAGACAATCACGGACTACAAAGGGAAAACCAGCCACGTGAGGATAACACAGTGCCACCGGCCAGCTACCAAGGACTGTGGGCTCTCCTTCTCCGTGGCCAACGTGAGTAAGACATTTAAGCGTGTTAACCCTCAAGGCTGCCGGCCCAGAAGGCATCCATAGACGCGTCCTCAGAGCATGTGCAGGCCAGCTGGCTGGAGTGTTTACAGACATGTTCAATCTCTCCCTATCCTTGTCGGCTATCACATCCTTTAACATGTGCACAATTGTTCCTGTACCCAAGAAAGCAAAGGTAACTGAACTAAGCACTCACTTCTGTCATCATGAAGTGCTTTGAGAGACTAGTCAAGGATCATATCACCTCTACCTTACCTGACACGCTAGACCCACTTCAATTTGCTTACCGCCCCAATAGATCCACAGATGATGCCATCGCCTTCACACTGCCCTATCCCATCTGGACAAGAGGAATACCTATGTAAGAATTCTGAAATGGTCCACCCACACAAACAGTGTGGTGAAGAAGACGCAACAGCGCCTCTTCAACCTCAGTAGGCTGAAGAATTTGGCGTGGCACATAAAACCCTCACAAACTTTTACAGATGCACAATTGAGAGCATCCTGTCAGGCTGTATTAGCACCTGGTATGGCAACTGCACCGCCCGCAGCCACAGGCTGCTGCCCGAAATACATAGACTTGAAATCACTGGCCACTTTAATAATGGAACACTAGTCACTTTAATAATGTTTACATATTTTGCATTACTCATCTCATATGTATATACTTTATTCTATCCTATTCTACTGTATTCTGTTCTATTCTACTGTATCTTAGTCTATGCATTACTCATCACATATGTATATACTTTATTCTATCCTATTCTACTGTATTCTGTTCTATTGTACTGTATCTTAGTCTATGCATTACTCATCTCATATGTATATACTTTATTCTATCCTATTCTACTGTATTCTGTTCTATTCTACTGTATCTTAGTCTATGCATTACTCATCTCATATGTATATACTTTATTCTATCCTATTCTACTGTATTCTGTTCTATTCTACTGTATCTTAGTCTATGCATTACTCATCACATATGTATATACTTTATTCTATCCTATTCTACTGTATTCTGTTCTATTGTACTGTATCTTAGTCTATGCATTACTCATCTCATATGTATATACTTTATTCTATCCTATTCTACTGTATTCTGTTCTATTCTACTGTATCTTAGTCTATGCATTACTCATCTCATATGTATATACTTTATTCTATCCTATTCTACTGTATTCTGTTCTATTCTACTGTATCTTAGTCTATGCATTACTCATCTCATATGTATTTACTGTATTCTGTTCTATTCTACTGTATTCTATTCTATTCTACTGTATTCTATTCTACTGTATTCTATTCTATTCTACTGTATTTTAGTCTATGCCACTCTGACATTGCTCGTCCAAATATTTGTATATTCTTAATTCCATTCCTTTACTTTAGATTTATGTGTATTCTTGTGAAATTGTTAGATATTACTGCACTGTTGGAGCAAGAAACGCAAGCATTTCACTACACCCGCAATAACATCTGCTAAACATGTGTATGTGACCAATAGAATTTGATTCGATTTGAAATGGCCGATTCCATTTTATAGGGTTACAGAGGTATTCATTCTGACTAATGGGCCATGGTGGCAGCAGAAATCCTAAACCAGTCAGTTCTATAGAAAACATCCTAATACTGATCATAATCAAGTCCAGTATGTTTGTGCTGAAGTGGAAGAAATACAATTCAGTTAATTCAAGAAGTACGTAAACTGAAATAAAAAATGTTCACAAGGCTTTAAAAGAGAAATACTTTTAGTTTGCTTCCTGAATTGACCTGGATTGACCCCAGCCCAGATCTCAATACAGTGCTCACTGCATTGTGAGAAGACCATGGCTGTAAAGTCAGTTGAGGTCTTTGTGGAAAAATGCACAGTTGTCTAGTTGGGTATGACAGCTGTACATATTCCTCTGACACTGATCTAAGGTCAGTTTTATCCCGGAGGGTAACTTCTGCCCAGAGCAAGTTTGGAGCTAAACATGTCCCTCAAATACAAAAACACAGGTCATATATCATGCAAGATCTTTGCACATTAAAATGACTTGAATGTCTGCATGGTGCTAATGTTCCCTCCACCCACAAACATGGCAAGTAAATATATTGTCTAATAACAGTGGTATTGGTGCCAGAATTAGGCTGTGTTGGCAGATATACCAAACAATAAATCTTGGCTGCAGTGAAGACGAGACCACAGTCCAAGAAATGAAAAGGTCTTGATGGGGTCCCTCCAGATGGTCACCCTGCTCAACTAGTGTATCCAGCAGATATGGGGCTTCTTGTACTGATGTGCTGGGTGGACACGGACCCTGAACAAACAGGGTGTATTCAGTGAGGTGAAATGTTCTGAACATTGCTGATAGAAATGTATTGAATAGAGACAACATGATTTCCATGTATTTGATGCCATTCCATTTGCTCCGTTCCAGCCATTATTATGAGCCTTCCTCCCCTCAGCAGCCTCCCCTGATGCAAAGGAATTTGTTACTGTATTGTAACTAATCATTTTATATCAGTTTTATTGAAGCCAACTCAGCTGTGAAGCGATTAACTTCAGAGTGTAATAAATGTTTGAGGCAGCTATATCGCTGTCAGCAATATAAGTGGATAAGATGATTGAAATACTGGTATGTTGTTAAGTCATAACAATCCTACTGGACCGTTTTAGCCAACTGAAATGTGAGACAAATAAAAGCCCCTCCAGAATTCATTAGATCATACTGTAGATAAATACAGTGCCTTGCGAAAGTATTCGGCCCCCTTGAACTTTGCGACCTTTTGCCACATTTCAGGCTTCAAACATAAAGATATAAAACTGTATTTTTTTGTGAAGAATCAACAACAAGTGGGACACAATCATGAAGTGGAACGACATTTATTGGATATTTCAAACTTTTTTAACAAATCAAAAACTGAAAGATTGGGCGTGCAAAATTATTCAGCCCCCTTAAGTTAATACTTTGTAGCGCCACCTTTTGCTGCGATTACAGCTGTAAGTCGCTTGGGGTATGTCTCTATCAGTTTTGCATATCGAGAGACTGACATTTTTTCCCATTCCTCCTTGCAAAACAGCTCGAGCTCAGTGAGGTTGGATGGAGAGCATTTGTGAACAGCAGTTTTCAGTTCTTTCCACAGATTCTCGATTGGATTCAGGTCTGGACTTTGACTTGGCCATTCTAACACCTGGATATGTTTATTTTGTGGCACCTGACCACATGAATGAACAGTAGTCCAGGTGCGACAAGAGCAGCGCTTTAGAATGGACAGACCTCCCCAGCTTAGCTACTATTGTATCAATATGTTTTGACCATGACAGCATACAATCCATCCTCAATTTCCACATGATTTATTACAAGATTTAGTTGAGGTTCAGGGTTTAGTGAATGATTTTTTCCCCTAATATAATGCTTTTAGTTTTTTCAATATTTAAAATGAACATATTCCTTGCCACCCATTCTGGATCTAACTGAAGCTCTTTGTTAAGTGTTGCAGTCATTTCAGTCCCTGTAGTACCTATAGTGTCGAGTCATTCGCTTTACTCAAAGCCAGTGGTATGTTGATAAAGTAAAGATTTTATGATGTAATGTCTGACAACATATGGCTGACATCTTGACAGACAAGTCAGTGAGAAGATACTTTACTTAATCAACATTTGTTAAGTCAAACAAGTCAACGAGAGCAAAAAGTCCTTGTATTAACTTTTTAAATGACCATGGACATTTTACATTACAATACCAGCTTTGATCACGCTCTCCGACTGTGTACTCCGAACATGCGCTGACCAACTGGCAAGTGTCTTCACTGACATTTTCAAACCTGTCCCTGACCGAGTCTGTAATACCAACATGTTTCAAGCAAAACACCATAGCCCCTTGTGCCCAATAACACCAAGGTATCCTGGCTAAATGACTACCGACCCGTAGCACTCACGTCTGTAGCCATGAAGTGCTTTAAAAGGCTGGTCATGGCTCACATCAACACCATTATCCCAGAAACCCTAGACCCACTCGAATTTGCATACCGCCCCAACAGATCCACAGATGATGCAATCTCTATTGCACTCCACACTGCCCTTTCCCATCTGGACAAAAGGAACTCCTACGTGAGAATGTTATTCATTAACTACAGCTCAGCGTTCAACACCGTAGTGCCCTCAAAGCTCATCACTAAGCTAAGGACCCTGGGACTAAACACCTCCCTCACTGGATCGTGGACTTCCTGGACTTCCTGACGGGCCGCCCCCAAGTGGGAAGGGTAGGTCCTTTTTGGTCTTCCGAGTGATGCAGTGGTCTAATGCACTACATCTCAGTACAAGAGGCGTCACTACAGTCCCTGGTTCGAATCCAGGCTGTATCACATCTGGCCGTGATTGGGAGTCCCAGGACACCAGAAACAAAATTGTAGACCTGCACCAGGCTGGGAAGACTGAATCTGCAATAGGTAAGCAGCTTGGTTTGAAGAAATCAACTGTGGGAGCAATTATTAGGAAATGGAAGACATACAAGACCACTGATAATCTCCCTCGATCTGGGGCTCCACGCAAGATCTCACCCCGTGGGGTCAAAATGATCACAAGAACGGTGAGCAAAAATCCCAGAACCACACGGGGGGACCTAGTGAATGACCTGCAGAGAGCTGGGACCAAAGTAACAAAGCCTACCATCAGTAACACACTACGCCGCCAGGGACTCAAATCCTGCAGTGCCAGACGTGTCCCCCTGCTTAAGCCAGTACATGTCCAGGTGCAGGGAGACAGATCCACTGTGCAGGCTGGGGGGCAGAGCAGCCCAGAGCCGAAAAAGCCTGCATGGGTGGCTGAAATGACAGAACTCAGTTGTGCTGTGTCACTACAGGCAGCACAAAACACATGCCCTGGTCCCAGGGTCAGCTGAGGTTGTGGCCTGCCCGGCCATCTGCGCCGGGATTGCCCCATGACCCCCAGAGCTCAGGGAAACGGCTCGGGGTCCGCATAGATGGGGCACTGCGGACCCCTGGCTCTCTTTCCCAACCACCACCATCTTCAGGAGGAGCCCACCAACACGGATGGGGGAGCAAGACTCCACGTCCCCCAGAAACAGATGAGGGCAAGCGGATGGAGCCTGTTGTTGTGGTGGGCCAGACCTGTGTTGGGGACTTTTGTACTTTTGTCATGTCCCTGTCACTGTGGAGGGGGTGCCTTGGTGGACACTGGGTCCACCATAACCCTGGCGAGACTGGATATTGTGTCAGGTTGGACTCAATTTGAGCCCACAACTGTGCAACTCTGCACAGTCAAAGGTAAGCTGGCACCCATGAAAGGGAAGGTACTAACGACTTTGACAGTAGGGGGCAGGACTGTGCGTCATCCTGTGTGTGTGGCAACTGTGCAGGACCCTTGTATGCTGGGGTTGGACTTTCTTAGGAGCACAGGCTGCCAGTTAGACCTACATGGGGGCACACTGAGCTTCCAGGGAGGGGCTGCAGTCATCATGGCCTCGACCTTATGTCACATTCACTCAAAAAAACAACTTTACTCCTTTACTCCAACAGTTAAAGCAGCAGAGACCCCCCACACACATCTGTGTGTTCATTCCCCCAGCTACCTCCACGACACATCCCTCCTTGAGCAAGGGCCGCAACCCCCCAGCCTAGCTACCCCAGATGGGAGAGGAGAGGACACTGTCCGCAGTGAGGGAGTTATGGGGGAGGAACTGTGTTGGTCTTGACCCCGAGCAGCAGGAACGGTTGTGGCAGTTGCTGTTTGAATTCAGAGACAGCTTTGCGCTGAGGAAGGAAGAGGTGGGTCAGACTCATCTGGTGCAGCATGAGATCAACACAGGTGATGCTCGGCCCATCAAGCTGCGTCCCCACCGTATCCCGCTGGCACGCCAGGAGGCGGCAGACAAGGCTTTATCGAGCCCTCAGACAGCCCCTGGGCGGCGGCAGACAAGGCTTTATTGAGCCCTCAAACAGCCCCTGGGCGGCGGCAGACAAGGCTTTATCGAGCCCTCAGACAGCCCCTGGGCGGCGGCAGTCGTCAGAAGGGGGGCAAGCTGAGGTTCTGTGCAGACTATAGGCAGCTGAATGAGGTAACCAGGAAGGACTACCATGTATTAATGAGTTGCTGGACCTGCTTAGGGGGTCCTCCTGTTTCTCCTCACTAGACCTCTGCAGTGGCTACTGATAGGTGCCCCTCTCCCCAGAGGCCAGGGCCAAAACAGTGTTCTCCACTAACAGAGGACACTGGCAGTTCAAGGTCCTGTGCTTTGGCCTGTGCAACGCTCCAGCCACTTTTGAGCATTTGATGGACAGGGTTCTGGATAGCATCCCCGACATCAGTATCTGGCATACCTTGACGACATCCTGGCCCATGGCAGCTCCTTCCAGTCAGCCCTGGGGGCACTACGGCATGTGCTGGAGAGGGTGGCTGCCACAGGCCTGAAGCTCCACCCCGAGAAGTGCCACTTCATGAGGAGAGAGGTGTCCTTCTTGGGCCAATGTGTGGGGAAGGGGGGGGCGGGTTTCAGCACCATGGAGGACAAGGTGTGGGCTATCTAAGACTGGCCCACCCCCACCGACCAGCATAAGCTTTAGAGCTTCCTGGGCCTGGCCTCGTACTGCAGGTTTGTACGGGGCTTCTCAAACGTCGCTCCCCTGAACCGCCTGCTGCCGAAGGACAAGGACTTTACTTGGACAGTGGAGTGCAAGGAGGCCTTCAACACCCTCAAACGTGCTCTGATTGAGGCTGCTGTGCTTGCTCCCCCTGACCTCACCTTGTCCTTTATCCTGGACACAGACGCGAGCAATGTAGGCATGGGTGGGGTGCTGGCCCAGGTGGGACCAGAGGGGGAGAGAGTGGTGGCATACTTCAGCAAAACATTCAACAAACATGAGCGCCGCTACTGTGTCACCTGGCGGGAGCTCCTCGCTGTTGTGGCTTCCATCAAACACTTCAAGTACTACCTGGGTGGCCTACCCTTTACTGTAAGGACTGACCGCTCTGCTCTCCAGTGGGTCATGTCTTTCAGAGAGCTAGAGGGGCAGGTGGAACACTGGTTGGAAGAGCTTCAGCCATATGACTTCACAGTGGTGCACAGGGCAGGGGCATGCCACTCCAATGCCGACGCCATGTTCCGTCGGCCTTGTACTGTGCCGCCACTGTGAGGGGAGAGAGGGCCGTGAGAGAGAGCTGTGTGCAGAGGAAGGCGTCTGTGCCTCAGTGTGTCAGGCGAGCGGGCTTATCTGCTGTGAGCTGCAGACTGTCGACATGGCTGAATGGGGGCAGCAGCAGGGACGGGACACAGACCTACAGCCGGTGCTACAGTGGGTAGAGTCGCAGCTGATGCCACGATGGGACGAGGTGGCAGCGCTCCTACTCGCGACCAAAGGGTTGTGGTCAAAGTTTGAGAGTCTGCGGCTGGCTGATGGCGTGCTACAGCGGGCTTGGAAGGAGTCAGCTACGAGAGAGGAGAGGTGGTAGGTGGTGGTCCCAATAGCACTGCGGGAGGCTGTGCTTCAGAGCACTCATGGGGGGGTGGGGACTGGACACTTTGGGGTCACGTAAACACTGCGCCGCCTCCATCAGGGCTTTTACTGGGGGCAGAACAAGAGGGATGTTGGAGGACTTTTGCCACAGCGAGAAAGAGCCCCCCAGGCCGCACTCATGCTCAGCTCCAACAGTTCCCAGTTGGGGCTCCCATGGAGAAGGTGGGAGTGCATGTAGTTGGGCCGTTCCTCACCACAGACAGTGGAAACCGCTGGGTGCTCATGGTCATGGACTATTACACAAAATGGCACGAGGCCTATGCTCTGCCTGACCAGGAGGCAGAGACCATCGCCGATGCCCTGACAGCGGGGATGTTCAGCAGGTTTGGAGCTGCGGAGTCCATCCACAGCAACCAAGGCAGAAACTTTGAGTCCCGTGTGTTCGCCACCATGTGTGAAAGGCTGGGTATGCACAAGACCCGCACTACTCCTCTCCATCCTCAACGTGATGGCCTTGTGGAGCTCTTCAACAAAAATGCTTGGACAGCAGCTGGCCATTGTCTCTGCCAAACACCAGCATGACTGGGACAAGCACCTGCCTATGGTCCTCATGGCATGCCGCTCCGCTGTCCAAGACTCCACCTCCTGCACGCCTACTCATGCTGGAGAGAGATCCGCACCCCTGCGGAGATGGCGTTTGGTCAGCCCCGGGGCCGGAGTATGCCCGGAGATTTCCAGGACTGCCTGGAGAAGGCCCACACCTTTGCAGGAGAGCAGCTGGTGAATGCAGTTGTGAGGACTATGACGTGCACACCCGGGGAAGGCACTTTGTGGCTGGGGAGCTGGTCTGGGTCTACAGACCCATGAGAAAGAAAGACAGAAGCCCCAAGTTGGATAGCCACTGGGTGGGGCCCTGCAGCATCCTGGAGAGGGTAGGGGAGGTTGTTTATCGGCTGCAGCTTTCTCCTATGGGGAGAGAGGTGGCACTCCACTGGGATCTGAAGCCCCATACAGAGGGTTCTCTTCTCCCCAAACACCAGGGACGCCCACAATGCCCCTCTCTGGCAATTCCCCTCTCTGGCAATTCTCTGGCAAGTTTATATGAGTATCTTTCATTTATTTGGCGTGGGCTATGACCAAACAGTAGCCTGTGAGGAGTTGGGTTAATAAACCGTGAATTCGTATACTTAATCAACTGTCTGGACAATTGCTCCTTTAACAATCTAGCCAGTCCATTACAATATATATTGCATGCCCTAATGAACATGACATAACTCATTGTCCTTATTTAGGTCAGTGCTATCCGGGATCCTTGGGACTTCCCTACCCTAAACCTTAACCCTGACCTTGACCCCTACCCTTACCCTGAATTAAAGGCAAACTTCAGGATTTTGGCAATGAAGCCTTTTATCTACTTCCCCAGAGTAAGATGACTCATGGATACCATTTATGTCTCTGCATTTAGTATAAACTCTAGTTAGCCAAGGCTAACTAGCGTTAGTGCAATGACTAGAAGTCTATGGTATCTATTAGTATGCAATTTAGTGCAAATCTCCAAACAACTCTATTCTCCAATAGAGGGCACTAAATACCAAGGTTAGAAGAAGGCCTTTTTTGCCTGCCACTGGAGGTGCCTGAAAGAGATCCTGGAGCGGATTCGGAGGAGCCTAAAGCACCGCCTTAACAAATAATAACCACCCTGACTGTCTGTGAGTCAGCATGTAGTGAGGGCTTTCCCTGACATTTTTTTTTTTACCTTTATTTGACTAGGCAAGTCAGTTAAGACCAAATTCTTATTTTCAATGATGGCCTTCATAGTTTTAACGTCTTCACTATTATTCTACAATGTAGAAAATAGTAAAAAATAACATGAAACAGTTCAATGAGTAGGTGTGTCCAAACTTTTGACTGGTACTGTATATTTGTTGATATGCTTAAGATTACTCAGTGTTTATTAACTTAATTAATCAGTGATGACTACACCATTCACCACAGATAGGGGAAACCACGTATCTTTGCTATCTTTGTGAAGTATCTTTGCTAACACCCTACAGTCAGGTTTTCACACCAGTAGACTACAATACCTTAGTGATGATGGTTACAAGGTGGTGGAATTTTACATTTGGTAAGATCATATTTTTAATACGTTACCATTAGTGTATTGAAAGGAGTAGATAGCGTGAGTCGCAGTGGCAACACCAATAGTTTTTCACAGAGGGTGGCTTGGTTGTTGCGTAGGCGTGCTTGAAATAATTCAATAATATATTATTAGACAAGCAATAAGTCCATACCCGTTTAGGAAAAAAGCATTTCATGTGTTCGGTAATGTTACACTTATCCACATTTACCAGAGGGTTCAAATTGCAATGAGTTAGATGCTAGATAGCTTTTTCAGCATTGGCCTACCAAACACATAACGGAGGCTTCACAGTTTTATGAGAAGGCTATAAATAGAATCCACAGTGGCGGGAGAGGTTGGAATGAAGGCCCAACAGTCAGCCAACACAGACTAGATACATGGTGTCAGAAGGCAGTCATGGAGCAGTGAGCAGTTACCTACTCTGTCAGATTACTTTAGTTGCAGGTTTTGTGAAATCTGTGGTTCTGAAACACAATGGCCACCCTTCATGCTGACTACATTGAAGATGCATGCAAGTTCTCAGAACGCCTGGTTTGATGTTCATTAACAGACCAGTTAACTACATCATATGTTATTGCAATATGACGTGGCACTTAACCATTCATTGATGCAATGCAACCAATAAGAGACTATGGAATCATGATCCTATATGACCTAAAGAGAAAGGTCCTGCCCCAAGGCCTTGGAGTGTGAGGGCAAGTTGATCAGACACATTGGTTCCACACTGATGTCACTTCAATGTTGTGAATTTAAACAGACGTAGTGTTCAACAAGTAAGTAGGAAGAGGGAAGTGGATTATGAACAGGTTCTGAAAGAGGAAACATTAAGTACTGGAGAAAGGAAGGTTATCTAAAAAGTCAGTCTGTGTGCCACATTATTATAGCTATTAGAAAGTTATTGGGGTGATTCCGCACCAAACTACAACAACAAAATACAGATTTGGGAGTTTTCAAATCATTGAAGGGTCCTTTGGAGGAAGGATTGTTGACATATATTTGACATTTGTATCTTAAAGCATAATTGAGAAATAATTATAACAGGCAAGTCAGTTAGAAACAAATTCTTATTTACAATGACGGCCTACCCCGACTAAACCCTATGAGTCTCCCAATCATGTCCGGTTGTGATACAGCCTGGAATCGAACCAGGGTCTGTAGTGACGCCTCTAGCACTGAGATGCGGTGCTGTAGAGCGCTGCGCCACTCGGGGGGCCCCCACAACAGGTTTTAACGACCCTGTTCTAAACATTGATCATTGGTGGGGTCATCTAGTGGATTGGGCTGTCACTTGACCTGACTCTTCTGAAAGCCTTGGCTAGGATGAGTCCCCTACTCCCCCAGAGACGGTTGTGTTCCAACAGATGCAGCTGAAGGGAGGTTGTGGGATTCCCAGTATTTGACTAGTCTATTTAATAGCCATATCAGGTATAAGTCTGTTTTGTATATGGTCATATCCTCTGGTGCACAGCTCAAATGGCAATATATCTGTCAATAAAGCAATGCCAAATTACCTGAGATATATTGTTGTGGAAGCTGGATGTATTTCTGACACACCCATTTTTGAACATGGCCATATTGGGATTGTAAATAACGTGTTGCTTTGGCACTCTTCTTGTAACGTCACCATCGACTGCATGGGATCAAATTGGAGTTTCAAGATCAGTTCAGCAGATGAGGTTTGATACCATCTCTATGATGGAGGGTCATAAAGCAATCCTAAACTACTTTAGGCTGCATGTATTTCTGACACCCAGTTTTGGAACATGGCCACGGTTGGAGAAGGTCACTGGCAGGGGTAATCATTTATGAGTTGTTTGTCTAAAGATCTGTAAAACACAATAGCTCTCCATTTGATCCAAGTGTTTCTCCTTGTAAATGTATTAGATTAATATTACATTTAGTCCTCCATTGACTTCACACTGCATGCTGAAAGGTGAAGACCACATACCTATACTGTGGACCACAGAGAGATCTGATACAGGCCAGCACATTATTTTGACCTTATTAGTCGACCAGAAGGTCCTCACATTGCTGACACTGTAATAGATTTATAGTGAGATATGTGACCTGGAAAATAAGATCTCAATTAACCGAGCCAAGATTGGTGGTTTTGTGGATCCATGGCACAAGTATCTGACCTTTCATATCCAGATTTAGATTTTTACTGGCTGTGACATTTGAATGGATTGAATCATGAAAATAATTCTGACGTGAGCCAAGGCTCTGGGGTGTCTCAGGTCAAACTCCTGTCTGTGGTGATAAAACTACTTTGCGAGCACAGACGGTCATTTAAAGCACCCTTAACATGTATTGGATCAGGAGTTACTATCCAACTATCCAGGGCCCTGATAAAATACTTCAAATATGTACAATAACAGTTTTATAATGACAGTTTCCTCAACTGCTTAATGACATCTGGCATTTAATAACAGTATATCAGGGGCCTTCAACTCCTGCTCTGGACAGCCCATCCACATGGTGTGCAGGCTCTTGTTCCACCCCAGCACAAACACAGCGGCTCCAGCTGAATCAATCTGTTGTGAAGGGTCATGCCACTCCCACAGGAATGTTATAATATTACATTGAAAGACACTAATCTTATTAATAGTTTTGTTTATTTAGTAACATATATATTTTTTAAAATGCTGTCCCCTATTGATGTCACTACTGAAACAAACATTAAAAGACTGTCGAATGAATGTGCCTTAAGCCACCCCCCCACAAATATCAAAAGGTGATGGGATTGGACCCCTCTCCAGCATGGCCACATCATGTGTAGTCTGTCTGACAACATTTTGGAGAACATTTGTGAGCAAGTTGGTAAATCTTCATCTATTTTTAAGAAGTGTCACTACCGAACATCTAATATATAAAAAAAATATTTCAAGATTGGTTTTGGGACTAAAATGTATGTTTTCTGGGATGTTTAACTGTCCAAATGAAAGATAGCCAGCCGCATTTTAGCGAAATGTAAAGCGTCTGTGTGTAGCTGGTGAGATGAGTCAGGCGCAGGACAATTTTACTCAAATATATCATAATACACTTCGCAGAAATAGAGCTCCAGCTGGAGTAGGAACCCCTGGCATCCGGCAGCAGTCCCATCATACTCCCTCGGGAGCGCGAGCCGAATCCTGCTGGGACCAGGTGAAGGAGGGGTGGACAGTGGGACCTGCTTTAGTGGGGCTTGTGGGGGCGCTGGACGACCTCCTCCTCTCTCTCAACGATCCATCGTCTGCAGCACGCGATCCATGGCGATGCCCAGACGTTGCAACATGGTCGCGTGCTGCTGGACGCGCTCCTCTACCGCCACAGGGAGGGCGTCTGCTCCTGCTGACTCCATTCGGTGGTAAGTAATTTTGTAAAGCGTCGGTGTGTAGTTGGTGAGATGAGTCAAGCACAGGGCAGCAGATATGAGTAATGAAAGCAATTTTCTCAAATATATCATAATACACGTCGTAGAAATACAAGACCACACATACGGACCGCAATACAACAAACAATTACTCACAAACAAACATGGGGGAACAGAGGGTTAAATAATGAACAAGTAATTGGGGGATTGAAATGAGATGTGTAAGACAAAGACAAAACAAATGGAAAATGAAAGTGGGTCGGCGATGGCTAGAAGGACGGTGACGTCACCGCCGAACGCCGCCCGAACAAAGAGGGGGACCGATTTCGGCGGATCACCAAGGGGATTCTTTATAAATTGATAGTAGTTAATCACTTAGCATTAGAAAACAATATAAATTAAAGCATAATGCATTTCTGGGCTCTGGCTGGGCCACTCAAGGACATTGAGACTTGTCCTGAAGCCACTCCTGTGTTGTCTTGACTGTGTGCTCAAGGTCGTTGTCCTGTTGGAATGTGAACCTTCGCCCCAGTCTGAGGTCCTGAGCGCTCTGGAGCAGGTTTTCATCAAGGATCTCTCTGTATTTTGCCACCACTATGCTTCACCGTAGGGATGGTGCCAGGTTTCCTCCAGACATGATGCTTGGCATTCAGGCAAATAGTTCAATCCTAGTTTCATCAGGCATGAGAATCTTGTTTCTCATGGTCCAAGAGTCCTTTAGGTGTCTTTTGGCAAACTCCAAGCAGGTTGTCATGTGTCTTTTACTGAGGACTGGCTTCTGTCTGGCCACTCTACCATAAAGGCCTGATTTGTGGAGTGCTGCAAAGATGGGTGTCCTATTGGAATGTTCTCCCATCTCCACAGAGGACCTCTGCCAACTCTAAGAAGAGTCTTCGTGGTTCCAAAACACTTCCATTTAAGAATTTCATTTTATCCTGTCTCGGATTGTGTCGAGGCACAGATCTGCTAAACGGTACCAAAATATGTCTGCAGCATTTAAGGTCCCCAAGAACACAGTGGCCTCCATCATTATTAAATGGAAGACAATTGAATCAATTTTAGAATAAGGCTGTAAAGGCACTGTATAATCAAAGACAGAAAAGGTTAATGATAATATTAAGAAAATGTTTTGATTAGCAATAATGTACTTTAAAGCAGGTACGTGTAAAGGTCTATTGTGTAACACAAGTGACGGTAACACCGGTGTCGCGTAAAACTATTTCAACCTCTTTTCCCCCAATCTAAAACAGAGCCAGAATTTTGTTGAATTCCCAAAGTGTTATCACTATGCATCAAAAAGCACAACCAAATTCCAATGGAAAACAATGTATGTTTTGGTTTTGTTGTCTTCTTAATCAAATCAAATGAAAATCTAAGTTTATTTGTTGTGTACACAAATTGGCAAATGCTTAAGCAAGTGCAGCGAAATGCTTTTGTTCCTAGCTCCAGCAGTGCAGTAAATGATTATATTTCTAGCTCCAGAAGTGCAGTAAATGATTGTGTTCCTAGCTCCAGCAGTGCAGTAAATTATTGTGTTTCTAGTTTCAGCAGTGCAGTAAATGCTTGTGTTCCTAGCTCCAGCAGTGCAGTAAATGATTATATTTCTAGCTCCAGAAGTGCAGTAAATGTCTAACAGTACAATACCAATACACAAATAATCCCAAGGACAAAAAGAAAAACCAGAACAAGCAATGTCAGAGTCCGGGATATAAATACGTGGTGTGTGGAGAGCCCTGCGGTTGAGGGAGGTGAAATTGTTGGAGTGGTATGCAAATTGTAGTGAGACCAGGCCAAGATAAAGAAAAGCAGTTCGACACATACAACAACAAAGAGTTACACATGGAATAAACAAACATACAGTCAATAATACAGTAGAAAAAAGTCTATATACAGTGTGTGCAAATGAGGTTGGATAAGGGAGGTAAGGCAATAAATAGGCCATGGTGGGGAAGTAATTACAATACAGCAATTAAACACTGGAATGGTAGATGTGCAGAATATGAATGTGCAAGTAGAGATACTGGGGTGCAAAGGAGCAAGATAAATAAATAAATACAGTGTGGGGATGAGGTAGTTGGATGGGCTATTTACAGATGGGCTATGTACAGGTGCAGTGATCTGTGAGCTGCTCTGACAGCTGGTGCTTAAAGCTAGTGAGGGAGATATGAGTCTCCAGCTTCAGTGATTTTTGCAGTTTGTTCCAGTCATTGGTAGCAGAGAACTGGAAGGAAAGGTGGCCAAAGGAGGTGTTGGCTTTGGGGAGGACCAGTGAGATATACCTGCTGGAGCGAGTGCTACGGGTGGGCGTTGTTATCGTGACCAGTGAGCTGAGATAAGGCGGAGCTTACCTAGCATAGACTTATAGATGACCTGGAACCAGTTGGTGTGGCGACGAATATGTAGCGAGGGCCAGCCGACGAGAGTATACATGTCGCAGTGGTGGGTGGTGTAAGGGGCTTTGGTGACAAAACGGATGGCACTGTGATAGACTGCATCCAGTTTGCGGAGTAGAGTATTGGAGGCTATTTTGTAAATGACATTGCCGAAGTTGAGGATCGGTAGGATAGTCAGTTTTACGAGGGTATGTTTGGTGGCTTGAGTGAAGGAGGCTTTGTTTGCGAAATAGGAAGCCGATTCTAGATTTAATTTTGGATTGGAGATGTTTAATATGAGTCTGGAAGGAGAGCTCACAGTCTAGCCAGACACCTAGGTATTTGTAGTTGTCCATATATTCTAAGTCAGAACCGTCCAGAGTGATGTTGGTCGGGCGGGCGGGTGCGGGCAGCGATTGGTTGAAAAGCATGCAGTCGGTTTTACTAGCGTTTGAGAGCAGTTGAAGGCCAGGGAAAGAGTGTTATATATGTTTCCCTTACAAGTCCCAACTCCAACCTCTAAACCTTAATCAACATCCGTTCCAAACCCTCCTTCTGTGTTCCACTGTGTAATAAATACCCTAAACCTGGATTCCTACTTTAATCTCCGTCCCCTCATTGCATTCTGACTAATGGGCCATGGTGGCAGCAGAAATCCTAAACCAGTCAGTTCTATAGAAAACATCCTAATACTGATCATAATCAAGTCCAGTATGTTAGTGCTGAAGTGGAAGAAATACAATTCAGTTATTTCAGGAAGTAAACTGAAATGAAAAATGTTCACAAGGATTGTAAATGAGAAATACTTTTAGTTTGCTTCCTGAATTGACCTGGATTGACCCCAGCCCAGATCTCAATACAGTGCTCACTGCATTGTGAGAAGACCATGGCTGTAAAGTCAGTTGAGGTCTTTGGGGAAAAATGCACAGTTGTCTAGTTGGGTATGACAGCTGTACATATTCCTTTGACACTGATCTAAGGTCAGTTTTATCCCGGAGGGTAACTTCTGCCCAGAGCAAGTTTGGAGCTAAACATGTCCCTCAAATACAAAAACACAGGTCATATATCATGCAAGATCTTTGCACATTAAAATAACTTGAATGTCTGCATGGTGTGAATGTTATATCCACCCACAAACATGGCAAGTAAATATATTGTCTAATAACAGTGGTATTGGTGCCAGAATTAGGCTGTGTTGGCAGATATACCAAACAATAAACCTTGGCTGCAGTGAAGATGAGATCACAGTCCAAGAAATGAAAATGCCTTGATGGGATCCTTCCAGATGGTCACCCTGCTCAACTAGTGTATCCAGCAGATATGGGGCTTCTTGTACTGATGTGCTGGGTGGACACGGACCCTGAACAAACAGGGTGTATTCAGTGAGGTGAAATGTTCTGAACATTGCTGATAGAAATGTATTAAATAGAGCTGACATAATTCCTTGTTCTATCTGACAGACAGTCATATCTGTTCTTCACAATACATTTCTATCTGAATGTTCCGTAAGGATTCACCCTATTAAAGATTAATTTGGCTGCACCATATTAGACACAAATAACATTGAAACAATCATTTGAATGCAAAAGGTAAACTTATTAAACATATTGTAAATGTAACGGAATGACGTTAACTATTCATCTTATATCAGTTTTACTGAAGCCAGTTCAGCTGCTAAGCGGTTAACTTTAAAGTGTAATTAAAGTTTGAGGCAGTTATATGTGCTTCTACACCTGCATTGCTTGCTGTTTGGGGTTTTAGGCTGGGTTTCTGTACAGCACTTTGAGATATCAGCTGATGTACGAAGGGCTATATAAATACATTTGATTTGATTTGATTTATATCGCTGTCAGCAATATGAGTGGATAAGATGATTGAAATACTGTACTGGTGTTATGTAAGTCATAAGAATTCTACTGGACCGTTTTAGCCAACTGAAATGTGAGACAAATAAAAGCGTCTCGAGAATCTTTTTAATAGATCATACTGTAGATAAATAACACATTAGATTTAACGGTTTTATAAGCTGTTACTGAAAGCCTAAATGTTTCTGTTCTAGATTTAAATATTAATTTAATATGGTTCCACCAGGGTGATAAATCAAAGTGAGCAAAGCACGAGGTAACGACCATCTACATCACAAGCATGAGGTGAGGAGACAGTTCAGATGTGTTTACAAGCTAAACAATATAAATAACAGGTAAACATATATATAAAGTTGTTGATGAGGATTAATGCCACTAAAATGGAACTAAATAAAGTCAGATTAGATTTAATGAAAAGTATTTTAGTTGTAGTGGGGCAACATGGATCTATGAGGTTCTAGAAGCAACATGGACTGTCCATTATAGTATATGAGGTTCAGTAGAAGTAACATGGACTCAGTCCATTACAGTATATGAGGTTCAGTAGTCCATTACAGTATATTACAGGTTCAGTAGAAGTAACATGGACTCAGTCCATTACAGTATATGAGGTTCAGTAGAAGTAACATGGACTCAGTCCATTACAGTATATGAGGTTCAGTAGAAGTAACATGGACTCAGTCCATTACAGTATATGAGGTTCAGTAGAAGTAACATGGACTCAGTCCATTACAGTAAGGTATGAGGTTCAGTACAGTAATGCAACATGGACTCAGTCCATTACAGTATATGAGGTTCATAGAAGTAACATGGACTCAGTCCATTACAGTATATGAGGTTCAGTAGAAGGGACTTCCATTACAGTATATGAGGTTAGTAGAAGCAACATGGACTCAGTCCATTACAGTATATGAGGTTCAGTAGAAGTCATGGACTCAGTCCATTACAGAGGTTCAGTATATGGACTCAGTCCATTACAGTATATGAGGTTCAGTAGAAGTAACATGGACTCAGTCCATTACAGTATATGAGGTTCAGTAGAAGTAACATGGACTCAGTCCATTACAGTATATGAGGTTCAGTAGAAGTAACATGGACTCAGTCCATTACAGTATATGAGGTTCAGTAGAAGTAACATTGGGATGAATTAAACTTTTGATATTGTCATAATTATTAGTAATGACATCTATCATTTACGTAAACTCAGTGAAATTCAATTCAGAGACAAATATGACATTAAAAAGTAATGTCATGGGAGTGTGGTGCTCCTGGAAGTGGGAGGTGCTAGTGAGACACAGACACACAGAGGTCTCTCATCCAATTCATGTCCTTTCCCAGAGTGGTCCATAATTAACTTTTGCCTGGTTGGCACTTCCAACCAGATATAAGGAGGCTGAGGCCCCAGCATCCATAAGTCAGATACCTTCTTCCTCTGTGGTAAGACCTCTCCACCTCCTTAGATTTATATATTTGTCTCATCTTTCTACTCAGCATCTGAGACAGCGGCTAACTGCACTGTTTGAATTGACTTCTGCATGTCTCTTGTAAGATTTGACAATATGCAATCAAGTGTAATCCAGTAAAAAGGGCTTTATAAATACTTAATATTTAATTAATTGATTGAGTGCCATTGGTTTAAAAAAAAGAAAGTTTTTAATGAGTTTTTCTTTCTTCGTGGTATTGGTTTAATAAGTAAAAAATAAATTCAAATGACATCATATTTTTTACCTTATTAAATCTGTGACTTCCATTTTCGGTCAAAAGTGGTGCTCCTGCACTTATTTGTAAAATTGTTCTAGAATGTAACTGGGTTTTCAGGGGTATTTATTTGAATTCTTGACAGAACGTGTAGTAAAGTGAGTTGCCAATAGAAAAATGAAGGTTATCAGTTCCACCTGTAGTTGAATTTGACATGTAATGATTGAGTTAAATGTTTTCTAGCCCTTTAGGGGATTAATGATAAAGGCTTTAGACTTGTGCGTTTTTACAACACATTATGTTTCACAGGGTCCTCTAAGAAGTACACATTCATCTGTAGGAGGGGAAAATAAGGTGAGACACGGTTTGACTCTTCACTTAAAAAGTGATGAGAATATTCTGAGATACCGCTCACCTAACTCTGTTGACTGGGGAGGAAGCACCACAGAGTCAATCATGTTTCTTGTTTCATCTCTTTCCTAGTTATCCGTCACCATGAGTACGGACGCTGAGATGCAAATCTACGGCAAGGCTGCCATATACCTCCGTAAGCCTGAGAGGGAAAGGATTGAGGCACAAACCGCACCCTTTGATTCAAAGAACTCCTGCTATGTGACAGACAAGGCGGAGCTGTACCTTAAGGGTCTGGTCACTGCCAGGGCCGACGGGAAGTGTACTGTAACAGTCACGAAACCTGACGGCACTAAGGAGGTAAGTCTGATCTGAAAAGTATTCAAGTTCAAGTTTGTGTAATTACTCTGTTTTATGAAAAATCATCAAAATGATCAAAACAATGTCTATAGGCAATTAGAAATCACTAACAAAAAAAAAAATATATAAAGAAGCATTTCATTTTTTTTGTAGACATTATATAACCTTCAAACACATCATGTTTAAAGCTGCTATTTAAAATTGGCATGGAATGTTTGATATTTACAAGTCAAGAATCTCCAGATATGTGTCAGTGGGTGATAACAAAGTAGTTGGATTAAATGTGGATATACAATTTTTTAAAGACTAAACTTTTAAAAGCATTCAGTCATGTCCAATTTGATCTGTGTGTAATCTAGATTTCTGACTGTTTCAGGAAGGAAAAGAGTTCAAAGATGCAGACATCTATGAGATGAACCCCCCTAAGTACGACAAGATTGAGGACATGGCCATGATGACCTACCTGAATGAAGCCTCTGTGTTGTATAACCTCAAAGAGCGTTATGCAGCATGGATGATCTATGTAAGAAACCTGCACATACAAGCACACACCTACATGAACATAATAAATATACACATACAGTACTACACATAAATGAACGGTAGAAACCAAAACATATCAACACAGTAAACCCACATCAGTTTACCAAAGTACCCCCACATTCACACATAAATCCAGGTAAATGTCAATCTGACTTGGTAATCTCCTAAATTAATTATGCTTTCATCCAGACCTACTCGGGGCTCTTCTGTGCCACGGTGAACCCCTACAAGTGGCTCCCTGTGTACGACGCAGAGGTTGTCAACGCCTACAGAGGGAAGAAGAGAGTGGAGGCTCCACCCCATATCTTCTCTGTCTCTGACAATGCCTTTCAGTTCATGATGATTGGTACGAGCTCTCATGGATGGATACATGGTTGGATGGATCATGATTTATGATTGGATGGATGAAGGGCTTAGAGGGATGGAAAACCCCAAACAGAAGAATGGAGATGTAGGGAGGCTAGAGGGGAACCAGGCTCTGAGGGGGGATGGGGTGGATGGAGGGCCATGATCGGATGTTCATGGAGGGTGCAACAGGAGCACCTCAGGAGTAAATGAGATGGAGGGAGGGAGGGAGGGAGGGATTGGATGGTTGGTTGGTTGATTGGATGGATAGTTGGATGAATGTCCATTAAGTGCTCATGGATAGATGAACGGATGCATCAATGGAAATTGAAATATGCTTCAGAGAGGTATCTACTATTTTCTAGTCTAGGTAATAACAGTTTGCTGGGAATATCTGATTTCACTACCCTTGAATGGAAAATGTTCCAAATTGAAATTTGTGATGATTTTGGTTCCAGATAAGGAGAACCAGTCCGTCCTGATTACGTAAGTTGTTTACTAAAATGTCACTTGAGAAAGTGTTTCTATTGTAATAAGTTGGGTCACTTGGTGTGATGAAATACATGACATTATGAATTGATTAGAGCATCAAGTTATGTGTAATAACGAGTCAATGAGAATGATTATTTGTTAAAGACTTATGTCAGAACACAGGTTAACAGTGTATTTTTCTATGCTATTTCTTAGTGAAAGACAATCTGACACTCAAACATGTAACTAAAACCCCTCTTTCTCTGTCATATAAACCAGCGGAGAATCCGGTGCAGGAAAGACTGTCAACACCAAGCGTGTCATCCAGTACTTTGCCACCATTGCAGTGTCTGGGGCCAAGAAGGAAGCAGAACCTGGCAAAATGCAGGTAAGTTGTTCTTATGTTTGCCTTTTTAACACATTTCAGTTTGGTTGGCTGTGTAAACTGTTTTTCCTGTGGTGAATCATGTTTCAAGCTATTGAGAAAAACTAACTTTAAGATGTTACCAGTTTTTGAGCAACTTATGTTTGTCTCAATCAGGGGTCTCTTGAGGATCAGATCATTGCAGCTAACCCTCTGCTGGAGTCTTACGGTAATGCCAAGACAGTGAGGAACGACAACTCGTCTCGCTTTGTAAGTATGAAGGGCATACTGTGGAAGATACCTTATATTGGAAAAATGTAATTCAGTAGTCCCCATTCGTTATACAGATGTACAATTTAATTTTGATCACTGATTTGTTGCTGAAAATTCAAACTTGTAATGTATTCGAGGTTCTAAAATTGTAATTTCCATCTTTAAAATTGAATCATAATTCACATTTCCTGTTGCTGCAGGATTATTTTCCCCTGCTGTAGCAAACTGGATCCTACATCAATAACCTACATCTGTATCAATAGATCCAACATCTGTCCAACAAACTGTAACGTTTAAAGGGGTCTATCAAAGTAAATGTTAGATTAATTTGTTGGCCTATTTCTAACCCCCATGCTCTACTACAGGGTAAATTCATCAGGATTCACTTCCAAGCTGGTAAACTGGCTAAAGCTGACATTGAGACCTGTGAGTTAATTTTGATTGTTTCTCAATACTTTCCAAAATGCACACATCATTTTTTTGGGAGATCATTCAATTTAAATGTATCTCATGTTCTCTCTCTTGTTTCTCTCTCTCTTTGTGTCGTTCTCTCTCTCTCTCTCTCAGACCTGCTGGAGAAGTCCAGAGTCTCCTTCCAGTTGCCCGATGAGAGAGGCTACCACATCTTCTTCCAGATGATGACAGGCCACAAACCTGAGCTAGTTGGTACGACAAAGTAGAGGTCCAGAGGAAATTATTTCCACCCCCAATCTATGGAATATATACAAAATATTCATAGTACACACTAATAATACTATTACAATGATTACATCCAAGGTAACAAGGCATCTAGACATGGGTCAGGTCTTTGGGAAATATCTATCAAGTAATACACTGTGATGCACTAGTCTCAGTCTCCTCTTTTGATGCTCCTCTTTTCCATCTTTTGATGCTATTCATTATATACTACATGTATCATTGAGTCCATCTATTGAGTAAAGGAGGGAGAGAGAATGTAAAGTAGGAGAGCAGAATTCTAAGATATTTAACTGACAAGCTGTTCTCCATTGTCCACAGAAATGGCGCTCATCACCACCAACCCCTACGACTTCCCCATGTGCAGTCAGGGACAGATCACTGTGGCCAGCATCAACGACAATGAAGAGTTGGATGCCACAGATGTGAGTCAAACAAAGGGTTAACCAAACTCTAGATATGGAATGGATAGGACCACCATACACACTGAATGTACTGTGAAATTCCAACTTGGTGGCAGCTGGGAATGTTCATGTATGTTTTTGTTTGATACTAAATGCCTTGTTAGTTAGGCATGTACCTCAAAGAACTCTTCATGCCTTCCACAAGAGAGCACCACTAAGTGCCCTCTGGAACTGTGTAAAACAAATGTTGTGCTGCCATCTACTAATGTGTTTGCCAAGCGTAATCATGTGGAACAGAGAAGCCACTCAAATCTATCCATCCCATTTGTTCTGCAGTGAGCAGCACAGAACTGTAGTGTAATTGACCAAACTACAGTTCAGTTCATCTCTGTTGTACTTCCTCTTTAATGCCAGGATGCCATTACCATCCTGGGATTCACTAATGAAGAGAAGGTTGGCATCTATAAGCTGACAGGAGCTGTATTGCACCATGGAAACTTGAAATTCAAGCAGAAGCAGCGTGAGGAGCAGGCCGAGCCAGACGGCACAGAGGGTGAGTCCCACTCATAGATATACAATATGTAAAGCATTAGTCCCATTCCCAGTCCCCAACATAGAAATAGAACACCTAAGACAGACAGTGCCACATGAAAGTCAGCTAGGAGATCATTTTTGGAGAACAAATTCTAACCTCCAAAATGTGGGTGAATCAAAACCTAACCTACAAAGAAGTTAACAAAACTATTTTGTCAGTGTGAAATCAGAAACAAGTGATCTTGTGTCCCTGAGTCTGTTGTTGTTGTTGTTGGTTCTCTCTCCAGTGGCTGATAAAATCGCCTACCTGCTGGGCCTGAACTCAGCTGAGATGTTGAAGGCTCTGTGCTACCCAAGAGTGAAGGTCGGCAACGAGTATGTGACCAAGGGACAGACTGTGCCTCAGGTAAGGCGGCCAAACAAATCTACCATTTTCTGAGCACAGGAATTATTTTGGGGACGAGTGCATTGCTTTTGTTTTTCCCAAGCTTGTATCACCTTATCACTAGACATGGTCAATATCTCATGTATTAATTTGAGGTATTATCATTGCAGGTTAATAACTCAGTCAGTGCTCTGGCTAAGTCCATCTATGAGAGGATGTTCTTGTGGATGGTCATCCGGATCAATGAGATGTTGGACACCAAGAATCCAAGACAGTTCTACATCGGTGTGCTTGACATTGCCGGGTTTGAGATCTTTGATGTGAGTATGAGACCAGAACAAGACAATTAGTTGTGATTGAGATGGATTACAGTCTTGTATGATGAAATGATCCCTTTTAAAATTCCATCAACAGTACAACAGCATGGAGCAGCTGTGCATCAACTTCACCAATGAGAAACTGCAACAGTTTTTCAACCACACCATGTTCGTCCTGGAGCAAGAGGAGTACAAGAAGGAGGGAATCATCTGGGCCTTCATTGACTTCGGCATGGACTTGGCTGCCTGCATTGAGCTTATTGAGAAGGTAAGATGTCTGTGAGGATTATAATGGACCGTAACAGCAAAGCTCATATGGAGCGCTGTGTGAGATATTATCACAGTGGTAGAACATATACAGTATTAAAATCACTGGGGCTGCCAATCGAGTCAAAAAAATCCATATACAACCTGTGTTGTGATAATTGCGTTGTTTGCTCTATAACCTGTTAGTTTATATGCCTTGCCACTGTGATATATAGGCCTAAGACCGAGACAAAAAGAAGACACAGTGGCAGAATAAATTCAACCACATCTTTGTTTCATCACAAAACCGGAGAGCAACATCTGTCTTGTGGAGTCCACAAAGCATAATGAATGTAACAAACAGTTACATGACCTACAACATGGTCAGTCAAGTACATTTTTCTGCCATTTTCGGACCACTAAAGATCTATTGACTTAGAACCACGGAGAGTTACCGCAATTCACAAAGATAACAGGAGCTGCCTCCCTCCACTATTCCAGCGCCATTTCAATTTCAACATTTCAACATCATCAAATCACCTATGCTTAGTCTAATACAGTGAAAACTAAAAGATTCCAAAAACTATTTTAGTCCAATCAACGTAAACTAAATATCATATGGCTGTCCATGGTACTAATTTATGTGGTTGTGTGAGTAAGTAGAAAAACATGTTGACTCACCCTACTTGTAGAGAAACGCCATCAAATCTTTCATGTTGCAGAAAATACATAATTTACAATACCTATCTACCTGGCTAAAACCTTGCTCGCTAATTTAGGATTAGCCAGGTTAACCCATTTTATCTAGCTACATATTGAACTTCCAGAGGAAAAAGAACAACATGGTTGGATCAGAATTGAGATTGGCAAGTACAAATAAGTAATGGACAAATCCCTGTCTCTTTCTTTTAGGAAAGGGTTTTAGCTAGGTATCCTCCGGGGACGTTGAGATGCAACAATTTATTTCTGATGTTTGGTTTGATGTGAAGCCAAATCCAAACTGGCTTCACTTGACACGGTTTTCGGTGCACCAGGACCATTCACAGATTAGCTCACTCAGTTTAGCTCAACTCTGATTCGCTGTAATTGTACACTAAAAAAATATCAAGGGAGGCCAAATGATCACTGGCTTCTCTTGCATTCAATGATACAATATCATACTCTTTTTGACCAGACAGCATCAGATAGAAGGGCTACACATACAGAGACAGAGGGGCGCAGTTTTTCTCACTCGGATGCTTTACCTGGAGTGATACATTCAGCCTCTGGCTAAACGAGACAAAATATACTTTATTTTACATGTTAATTTTGGGGGGAAGCCTGGCTTCCCTTGGCACCCATTAATATACGCCACTGACAAGTTATCTGACTGTTGAGAACTCAATATGTTTCCTATTCTGTGTCCCTAAATTATTATAATCCTATAATAGCATGTTCGCTAAATGAATAAATGTGATCCTAAATGGAAATATCACTAATTTGATATACATCTCTTTTCGTAAAGCCATTGGGCATCTTCTCCATCCTTGAAGAGGAGTGCATGTTCCCCAAGTCTTCAGACACCACCTTCAAGGACAAGCTGTACGCCCAGCATCTTGGCAAAACAAATGCGTTTGAGAAGCCCAAGCCTGCCAAAGGCAAGGCAGAGGCCCACTTCTCCCTGGTGCACTACGCCGGAACTGTGGACTACAACATCACTGGATGGCTGGAGAAGAACAAGGACCCCCTGAACGACTCAGTTTGTCAGCTGTACCAGAAGTCCGCAGTCAAAATTCTGGCTGCCCTGTATCCCCCTCCCCCTCCTGAGGGTAAGACTAGCATCACATCACAATATTTAACTAAATACTAGTTATAACTCAGACCCAAATGTTCTTTAAAGTCTTTCAATGTATGACAATTTCTCAGGGTTTATCACCTGGTTGATTTACTCATACACTTGGTTAATTTAATCATACAATAGATGTTATTTTAAACAATCTCATTGGCAGCATTTGCCTCTAGATAAGTGTGAAGTTAACCAGAGATTCTCTGGTTTATAATTAGTGTGTTTGCTGAAGACAAGACCACTCTAGATTTCTTACATACTCTTATTATTATTCTATTTATTCCACCCGCTCTAGGAAATGTACTTTTCTAGTTATCTTTTACTTTCCCCCATTTTAACAGATAAAGCCAAGAAAGGAGGCAAGAAGAAGGGTGGTTCCATGCAGACTGTGTCCTCCCAGTTCAGGGTGAGCTTTTGAAATGTGTAGATTCAGTCCTTCAAAAGGTGCATTGATTATCATAAATGAGAACATGGTTTGTAACCCCCTTACAGGAGAACTTACATAAGCTGATGACCAACTTGAGGAGCACTCATCCTCACTTTGTGCGCTGCCTGATCCCCAACGAGTCAAAGACTCCAGGTACAAGAAATATTGACTTAAATATGTCATCTTATCAGTACAGTATCAGTAACCTTAACGATTCCAATCTATAACCTGTTTATTAGTATTAAAAGAGACTTGTTTTGTTTTACCAGGTCTGATGGAGAACTTCCTGGTTATCCACCAGCTCAGGTGTAATGGTGTACTGGAGGGTATCAGGATCTGCAGAAAGGGCTTCCCCAGCAGAATCATCTATGCTGACTTCAAGCAAAGGTACACACACACACACACCACATAAAATATCTGCTCCAAGGGTTTTCCCAGGATCAGAATAGGCTTACCTTTTACGAAATATAACCAACCTATTACAACTTGACATGTTAAAAATGTCTCCTCATTCAGGTACAAAGTACTGAATGCCAGTGTCATCCCTGAGGGCCAGTTCATGGACAACAAGAAGGCTTCTGAGAAGCTGCTTGGGTCCATTGATGTGAATCACGAGGATTACAAGTTTGGACACACCAAGGTCAGTCAAAAACCCCCAGTAAAAGCTGACAACAAAACACAACTTCAATAATAATTTAAACCCATACCATATAAAATCTCTCCAGGTGATCTATCCATCCTTTGTTCTTTCTTCTTCATTTAACTAATGGAAAAGGTGGAAAAACATTGTTCTGTTTATTCATCACAAGTATAGAAGAGAAACTAAACTCATTATCATGTGCATTGTGTTAGAGTGGTATGGCTGCAGTTATCTGTATCTGTGTACATTATTAATCTACAACTGTACAATAACTAACAACTTAGAAACAACCTATCCCATGGTTTGTTTGTAACCATTGCAAAGTTAATGTTGTTTAAATCAATCTAGTGGTTTGACCCTTTCTATCTGTCACCATCTGTGGTTCCATTGACCGTGTTAACCTGTGTCTCAGGTGTTCTTCAAAGCCGGTCTGCTGGGTGTCCTGGAGGAGATGAGAGATGAGAAGCTGGCCACTCTGGTCGGCATGGTCCAGGCTCTCAGCCGTGGATTCCTCATGAGGAGAGAGTTCACCAAGATGATGGAGAGGAGGTGAGGAATAGTAGACATCTTGGCAAAGCTTTCTGTCAACCACCTGTATCTAATGCATTATGATTACATACTGTATATGCTGTGAGTTGTTCAGAATGAGAAAGTACATCTTATAATGGTCTACAAAAGCTTTTGGGTTCATTAATTTAGTCCAGAAAGGGATGTAGCCACTAAAGGATTCTAGCTTTATAGTTGCAGTTTGGGATTTGGCTGTTCAATTGTCATTTACATTTGTGGAATTTACCCATTCATTCTTGAAGTATATAAAATGCCTCATGAGCTTAGAACGCACGATCTGTCAGTACTTGCATCTAGAGAGCTGTCTATGAATTTAAGAGGGGTTATATTTCCCAAGCCCCATTCCCCCATTTTGTTGTTCTTCGAGTCACAGAGTGTAGCTTTAACCATGTCACTCACCATGACACTCTATTCTTTCTGTCGACCAGGGAATCAGTTTACGCCATCCAGTACAACATCCGCTCATTCATGAATGTCAAAACCTGGCCATGGATGAAGTTGTATTTCAAGATCAAGCCCCTGCTGCAGAGCGCTGAGACTGAGAAGGAGCTGGCCAACATGAAGGAGAATTATGAGAAGATGACGACAGACCTGGCCAAGGCTCTGGCCACAAAGAAGCAAATGGAGGAGAAGTTGGTGGCCCTGACACAAGAGAAGAACGACCTGGCGCTCCAAGTCGCATCTGTGGGTGAAAAAACAACCTTCATTACTGTCAAATTTACATTCACATGAATACACATACATATGAACACACCTTTCTATTGCCAATATTATATACTTTACATATCTCGTCAATTTCGATTGATTTACTCTGACCTTCAATACACAAAGTGAGGCCTCTGATTTTTTTCCCCTTGTTCTGAAACCAGGAAGGAGAGAGTCTGAACGATGCTGAGGAAAGGTGTGAGGGGCTCATCAAGAGCAAGATCCAGCAGGAGGCCAAACTCAAAGAGACGACCGAGAGGCTGGAGGATGAGGAGGAGATCAATGCTGAGTTGACTGCCAAGAAGAGGAAGCTGGAGGATGAGTGCTCTGAGCTGAAGAAGGACATTGATGACCTGGAGCTCACCCTGGCCAAAGTGGAGAAGGAGAAGCACGCCACTGAAAACAAGGTCTTGTGTTTTACCATAGACAGTCTAACCAAACAATAATCAACTCAAAACATAGCTTAACAGAAATGGAATTCAAGTTGTATTGTGGGTGCAGGAAATATTATGACACAATAGAGGAATTTCAGTTGTGGGGTACTCCCAACATTCATTGCATGTTCTGCTCCCCCTCATTTATGACTTCCATTCAGTACACTGGCATGGTGAACACTGACATCTAGTGTTGAATATATAGTACAGTAATTGTTGATGCAGTGCGAATCTAAATGAAATGAATGCAATATATTAACAAATAAATCTCCCCTTTATGGTGAAGTGACCAAAGACTAATTTTGATGTTGCCGTTTTCAGGTTAAAAACCTGACAGAGGAGATGGCGTCTATGGATGAGAGTGTTGCCAAGCTGACCAAGGAGAAGAAAGCCCTCCAAGAGGCCCACCAGCAGACACTGGATGACCTGCAGGCAGAGGAGGACAAAGTCAACACTCTGACCAAGGCCAAGACCAAGCTGGAACAGCAAGTGGACGACGTGAGTGGAGTTTGACATTTTGGCCATGATAGTATGTAAGATGACATTATCTTCAGTTGTTTAGATTTTAATAATATGTGTTTTTATCTTCTAGCTTGAGGGTTCTCTGGAGCAAGAGAAGAAGCTCCGTATGGACCTTGAGAGATCCAAGAGAAAGCTGGAGGGAGATCTGAAACTGGCCCAGGAGTCCATAATGGACCTGGAGAATGACAAGCAGCAAGCTGATGAGAAAATCAAGAAGTAAACACAAACAAATGACTACAGTATTACCTGCTATAATGGTTGTTCTTGACTAACTATTGTAATTATGAATTAGCATTTACATGTGATTCTTAAAAGCAAAGTGAATGGTATGATTCTCTCCCTTTACACTATCAAACCAAAACTAACTCTGCAATCAACGTGTTTGTGTCTCTTAGGAAGGAGTTTGAGACCACCCAGCTCCTCAGCAAGGTTGAGGATGAGCAGTCTCTGGGAGCTCAGCTGCAGAAGAAGATCAAGGAACTCCAGGTACAGTACAGGATATAAGCTTCAGTACAGAAAAGCAAACACCTGACTCATTTCATGTGAAACATTATTCTGGTAGCAAACATTTTTCCAGGTGGCTTCTAATGGCTGAGTAGGTTGGAAGATGGTGTTTTATTATAATTTTGTGAGTTTCAATTGTATCAACTGTATTGTAGTGTTCATCCCCCTGCTCCTACCCCTGTTCTAGGCCCGTATTGAGGAGCTGGAGGAGGAAATTGAGGCTGAGCGTGCTGCCAGGGCTAAGGTTGAGAAGCAGAGGGCCGATCTCTCCAGGGAACTTGAGGAGATCAGCGAGAGGCTGGAGGAGGCCGGAGGCGCCACTGCTGCTCAGATTGAGATGAACAAGAAGCGTGAGGCTGAGTTCCAGAAGCTGCGTCGTGATCTTGAAGAGTCCACCCTGCAGCATGAGGCCACAGCCGCCGCTCTGCGCAAGAAGCAGGCCGACAGTGTGGCTGAGCTCGGGGAGCAGATCGACAACCTGCAGCGCGTCAAGCAGAAGCTGGAGAAGGAGAAGAGCGAGTACAAGATGGAGATTGATGACCTCTCCAGCAACATGGAGGCCGTCGCCAAGGCTAAGGTGAGTAGTGATGTTTTGATCAAGCAGTGTTGAGGAGGGTCAACTACATTACCATTCAAGTGAACTGAAGTTGACAGGAGTCACATATATAACGTAATGATGGAACATGTTTCACTAACAGGGCAATCTGGAGAAGATGTGCCGTACTCTTGAGGACCAGCTGAGTGAGCTCAAGACTAAGAATGATGAGAATGTTCGCCAGGTCAATGACATCAGCGGACAGAGGGCCAGACTCCTGACAGAAAATGGTACCATCAACAATGAACAACAAGCCAATGCTTTCCTTCAGTAGAACACAACATGTATTAGGGGCTATATCCACATAGTTTCTACTGTACTATTCACCACCTAACATTGCCCTATGATACCTCAGAATCCATTTTAAATCTTAGAGAACAGAGACCCTATTAACAAGATGTTCCTCTGTCCCTGCAGGTGAGTTTGGCCGCCAGCTGGAGGAGAAGGAAGCCCTGGTGTCTCAGCTGACCAGAGGCAAACAGGCCTTCACCCAGCAGGTGGAGGAGCTGAAGAGGGCGATTGAGGAGGAGGTCAAGGTAAGGGACCCAAGATGGAGAGTTTAGAGCCACTTCACATAGAGACTCCTACTGTGACTACCACCCTCAGACCCTCTGTCTCTCCAGACTCCTACCCTCAGAGACTCCTACTGTCTCTCCACCCTCAGAGACTCCTACTCAGAGACTCCTACTGTCTCTCCACCCTCAGACTCCTACAGAGACTCCTACTGTCTCTCCACCCTCAGAGACTCCTACTGTCTCTCCCACCCTCAGAGACTCCTACTGTCTTCCAAGCTGGGCTTGTCTATCCTCACCATAAGAGACTCCTCTGAGACTCAATTAGAAGGCATAATGTTAATGTCTCTCCATCTCAGAGACTGTCCAGATAAAGTGTCACCAAAAAGTTGTTTGAAAAAATGTATCTCACTAAAAAGTAAAACTCTTGGCAGTCTTTCTAGCAACAAACTGCACAGCTCACGTAAACAAGTCCACATCATTTGGCTAAAAAAACGCACTGGCCCACGGTGTTCAGTCTGCCCGCCATGACTGTGACCTCCTGAGGGAGCAGTTTGAGGAGGAGCAGGAGGCCAAGGCAGAGCTGCAACGCGGCATGTCCAAGGCCAACAGTGAGGTGGCTCAGTGGAGGACTAAGTATGAAACTGATGCCATCCAGCGCACAGAGGAGCTGGAGGAGGCCAAGTGAGTCGCACGCAACAGAAAAACTCAGATATGGTGTGGATGGTGAGGGTGGTAGGGGGCTCTGAGAAAATGTTACATCAATATGTATTGTAACATATCTCTCACTCCATAAAACCACCCTCTGTTGTCCAACAGGAAGAAGCTGGCCCAGCGTCTGCAGGATGCTGAGGAGACCATTGAGGCGACCAACTCCAAGTGCGCCTCCCTGGAGAAGACCAAGCAGAGGCTGCAGGGAGAGGTGGAGGACCTCATGATTGATGTTGAGAGAGCCAACGCATTGGCCGCCAACCTCGACAAGAAGCAGAGGAACTTTGACAAGGTGAAAATGAATAAACCTATATTTTTTTATCAATTGTATAATTCTTGCATATTTCTAATTTAAAAACTCTTCATCTATGACTTCTGATGAAAATCCCATGGATTCCCTAGGTTCTGGCAGAGTGGAAGCAGAAGTATGAGGAGGGCCAGGCTGAGCTGGAAGGAGCTCAGAAGGAGGCTCGCTCTATGAGCACTGAACTCTTCAAGATGAAGAACTCCTACGAGGAGGCTCTGGATCATCTGGAGACTCTGAAGAGAGAGAACAAGAACCTGCAACGTGAGCATTTGACAGCAGTTCTATTTGGCATGTTTCATGTTTTGCAAATGGAATTGCTCATTAATTAATTTCACTGTTATTATGATTCAATGTCAACTTCAGTGCATTGATTTGCAAGATCCATGAAGTGCTGTAAAATCTCCCAAGATTCAATGTCTTCTCCTGTGTGCATGTGTGTGCAGAGGAGATCTCTGACCTGACTGAGCAGATCGGAGAGACTGGCAAGAGCATCCATGAGCTGGAGAAGGCCAAGAAGACCGTGGAGACAGAGAAGTCTGAGATCCAGACCGCTCTGGAGGAGGCTGAGGTACAAACTACAGTCCAATGATCCCTGTATTGGAGTTTATTGTAGTCATATATATTCAATTCCTACATCCAAATATACTGAACACAATTGGCCTGACTGCTTCTGTTTGTCCAGGGCACACTGGAGCACGAGGAATCCAAGATTCTGCGTGTGCAGCTGGAGCTGAACCAGATCAAGGGTGAGGTGGACAGGAAGATCGCTGAGAAGGATGAGGAGATGGAGCAGATCAAGAGGAACAGCCAGAGGGTGGTTGACTCCATGCAGAGCACCCTGGACTCTGAGGTCAGGAGCAGGAATGATGCCCTGAGGGTGAAGAAGAAGATGGAGGGAGACCTGAACGAGATGGAGATCCAGCTGAGCCACTCCAACAGGCAGGCCGCCGAGGCCCAGAAACAGCTGAGGAATGTCCAGGGACAGCTCAAGGTAAAGGGACTGGGACATCAGGCTCAAAAACATGAACATGGAGTGGGATTTGTTTTTGAATCTGTGGAAAATAATACAACAGAGGATTTGAATAGAGTGGTTTATGTACTAAAGGTAGCGATACTGGGGAAATTCTTACCAGTGAACATTTCTATCACTGATCGATCCTATCACCTCTACTTCCACAAGTCCTAATGAACGTATGTCATTGTGAACCACAGGATGCCCAATTGCACCTTGATGACGCCGTCCGTGTTGCAGAAGACATGAAGGAGCAGGCAGCCATGGTGGAGCGCAGAAACGGTCTGATGGTGGCTGAAATCGAGGAGCTGAGAGTTGCTCTGGAGCAGACAGAGAGAGGCCGCAAAGTGGCTGAGACTGAGCTGGTAGACGCCAGCGAGCGTGTTGGACTGCTGCACTCCCAGGTATGGGTCAAAAGCCATTTCTAATGAAACTCAACCAAGCATACAGTTTAAACACACCTGTAATTGGACCGTGCTTGCTTTGAGAGTTTAATAATTTCAGCCTTGTAAGTTCTCTTGAGAGTCAAACAAATCGTCTTGTTTCCTCCTTCAGAACACCAGCCTTCTGAACACCAAGAAGAAGCTGGAGACTGACCTGGTGCAGGTGCAGGGAGAGGTGGACGACATCGTCCAGGAGGCCAGGAATGCAGAGGAGAAGGCCAAGAAGGCAATCACTGATGTGAGTCCTTGAATTACATCAACTTGATTTGTCCCCAAGTGCCAATGGTAGCTGGGCTGGTTAAGAACAACAAAGATCTCAGAGGGACGTTATGATTGGTGCCAATTGGTGCATAAATTAAACAAACTACTATTCCAGGCGGCCATGATGGCTGAGGAGCTGAAGAAGGAGCAGGACACCAGTTCTCACCTGGAGAGGATGAAGAAGAACCTGGAGGTCACAGTCAAGGACCTGCAGCACCGCCTGGATGAGGCTGAGAATCTGGCCATGAAGGGAGGCAAGAAGCAGCTCCAGAAACTGGAGTCCAGGGTGAGATACCAGCAGGGTGGATTAGGGTGGATTGAAAGACTGATTGCTGGAAATGTATTTGATCATATAAAAATACACAGGAGCATTTGTCATGACTTTTTCTCTCCTAGATCAGGAGTTCCCAAACTTCTTTGCATCAGGGACCCCTTCATAATATCAGAACACAACTCTTACTTTAGAGTGCGATATAAATAGCATCCACACAGATTTCCTATGACTTCTGCAGTGCATGACTGGACTAATCAAGTCCCTGGGAAATAACATTTTTAAGTCCCCCTTCTTTGCATCAGAGAGAAAATGTTGCCGTTTTGAAGGTCATTTACTGTCACTCTACACATTTGGACAAAGAGAAAATGTTGCAGTTTAAAACTTCAATTACAGTGAATTTAAGTTCATAACAAAACAAATTATATTAATTTTACACTTATTTAGTGGAGTTGATGCAGGACCTTTAAATAAATTAAAATGTATTAATCTAGTTGCTTCATTCAGGCTTAATTGTCTCAGCAGACTTCTTCTAATCTGCCATTTCATTCATAATAATAATAATAATAATAATTCACAATATGTATCAACACAGAATATAATATACATTCATCGGTTTAATGTCATAGTAATAATTTCTCTCTCTATTGTTACGTCTCATTCACTTGCCGTTGCTAGGGAAGCTAGCGTTGCTATGCGGGGCTACCGGCTAGCAGGCTAATGGCTGAATTAGCTTTTAGGCTAGCGGACGTTAATAAGTTCATAAAACCTAAAAACACAACATAACATCTCAACAAACATATGTATATACTCAAGAAACATTGCCGTCTTGAATATAGTGATTTTACACTCGCTTACCTTCAAAATAAAGACATAAAAATGTATTTATGTCGGTGCTTCTGTCTTGCTGTTGGCTCACTTGGCAAACTACTCTCAACTGCCAGAGCGCGAGCTCCATAATAGAAGCAATGTCACAACATTAAAACATGCGAGTGGCGGCCTCTAGTCGCCGTACTGGTACTGCACCATACGTCACAAAACGCATGACTAAATGGTTAAAAGTCATATTTCAAATACAAGAAGAATTGAGTTGTGAGCCTCCCAGACCCGTTGTTTATCTAAGAGTTAATAACATAAATTGTGGATGAATAATATTACATTGTACTGTATTGCACCCTCTCAACTTTTTCCAAAGATCCCTGGCTGTTTAATCTGTTCTTGCTATAAATATACATAAACAAATTGAAATGTAAATTCCACTTTGAGAACCACTGACCTAGATAATGAAAAGTTGTTGTTATTATTACAGACCCCTTCAATAAATGTTTTAAAAGAGTACATAGGAACATATTACAATTGTGCCCCTTGACTGGGTAGAAGACTATACCTCTGTTTTACAATATTTCTAATATTTGTTAATTAAGTCTGATTTCACGACCTCCAACAAATTCCTAAGTTTATTTCTTCCACAAAGGTGCGTGAGCTCGAGACTGAGGTGGAGGCCGAGCAGAGAAGAGGTGTAGACGCAGTCAAGGGAGTCCGCAAGTATGAGCGCAGAGTCAAGGAGCTCACTTACCAGGTAAGAGAAAGTGCATTCTTCACACACTTGACACTAACACAGACAGGTTTGTGTATAAAACTATTGGGGCATTGATTCTTTGATCTTCTCCCACAGACTGAGGAGGATAAGAAGAACGTTAACAGACTTCAGGACCTGGTAGATAAGCTGCAGATGAAAGTGAAGGCCTACAAGAGGCATTCTGAGGAATCGGTGAGTCACAGACTCTGAGAGCATACATTCGAAAATGTAGTTTTTCTCTACAAAACGTAATGTGCATATGGTTTAGTTGAAGTGTTGCTACAGCACACCAGTCAACAATGACAATTAATAGTGCAAGTACATGCTGGAGAAATTATAGGAGATTTTGTGAGTGTCCCCTATTCTGCCAACTTAAAGGGGGGGGTTGGTCTAGTGATCGTGCTGGAGGCAGTGGTTTGATTTGTTCCCGTTCTGCCACTCACTTCCTCTGCTGTATCATCTAGCTCCCTGTATACATTGCTATCCTAAATCTGCTAATTTTTGTTTTTATTTGTTTTTTTTTAAAATAGAATTTAATTTGCTACCTGAAGCTTCAAACTTTAAATGCTGATGTTCTGCTCTCCCTCTCCTTTCCTCACCCAGGAGGAAGCAGCAAACCAGCACATGTCTAAGTTCAGGAAGGTTCAGCATGAGCTGGAGGAGGCTGAGGAGCGTGCTGACATCGCTGAGACTCAGGTCAACAAGCTCAGAGCCAAGACCCGTGACTCTGGAAAGGTACAGAACTGCTGCTAAACCTGTACCTGACTCATGTTCAGATATGACCACATCAACACCACCTATGATTCAGTCTTCTCAGAGGTCAATACAGACTTTTACACTCAACTGTATTGAAGATCCCTAAGAAGAACATTTCAGGAAGGGCTAAACAATCTAATGAGAGTTATTCAGTTGGTACTTCAACATCAAATATCCAAGGAGTACTGAACTAAAGACTTGATCCATAAATATTTAAGTTGGTAGTTCAAATCCATGAAATTACTGATCCATTATATTCTATCTGAGCACTGATCATGTTCATTATTATTACTGATCCATTATATTCTATCCATATATTTATCATGTTCATTATTATTACTGATCCATTATATTCTATCCATATATTTATCATGTTCATTATTATTACTGATCCATTATATTCTATCCATATATTTATCATGTTCATTATTATTACTGATCCATTATATTCTATCCATATATTTATCATGTTCATTATTATTACTGATCCATTATATTCTATCCATATATTTATCATGTTCATTATTATTACTGATCCATTATATTCTATCCATATATTTATCATGTTCATTATTATTACTGATCCATTATATTATTTATTTCTTCTTACAGGGAAAAGAAGTTGCTGAATAAACAAGACCAAAGTATTGAAGATCAAAGTCTTACCATTTTCCTGTGTTGCATAAAATATGATTTTCATGGTGAAATGTTGAGCATTGATTAAAAACATGTGGATCTACATACACTTCCTTTGTGACTGTGGACTTATTACTCAGCAAACAGCTTTTTAAACCATAAATATTGTACTTTAATAACAATCATCTTTATTCAACATCGATTAATTATTGCAATAATGAAACCGTCGACCGGTCGTCCGAAATCGTCGACCGCACACTCCAAGTTGTGTTGCCGAGAGCATAGCTGATAATGAAAAAACAGAGATCTTATATAGGCCCTAAATGCTCAGTCAGTCATTTGTACCGTTCCCATAAGCCACCTTGGTATCTGGTTATCTGCACGGGATGTTATTTAACTTCCAACCCGGTTTAGTTTCCCAGATGCCAGGAAGATGAGACAATGAGGCATTGCTATAAACTCTTCCAGGCTCTCTCTATCTCGGGTCACACACACCACATCTTGTCTATAGAATGCCAGCATTTAGGTGTTTATCACCATTATCAGCTCAAGCAAAACCCATTCCTTAACCAGACGCCCAGACTAACTGCAGGAAGCTAGAGTGGACACCATAAAAACTCAGTATTAGCAGGCCAGTCTTAATCTTAGTTAAATATAGAACTGTTTACTATTAAGATCAAACAAATCAGGTAAGTATGTCATTTTTCCCTGACACTATCCATAACGTAAAAGTTATAGTTTTAACTCTTTACACTAAGTGGAAATGTAGGGATATTCTCAGAACAACCTTCTCAGAAAACAACAAACCAGATTTTTGCATTTGCAGTTTGTCACAGATTATGCAAATATGAATCTGTTGTGGACACACTGCATAAACATAAATGGTGATAGAGCATCTGACCAAATTACTGAAGATGAAAGTTTTAGTTCTGGGTTTTACTGGGGCGGCAGGGTAGCCTAGTGGTTAGAGCGTTGGACTAGTAACCGAAAGGTTGCAAGTTTGAATCCCCGAGCTGACAAGGTACACATCTGTCATTCTGCCCCTGAACAGACAGTTAGCTGTCAGTTAGCCATCACTGAAAATAAGAATATGTTCTTAACTGAGTTGCCTAGTAAAATAAAGGTTAAAAAAAAAAATTATATAAATGAGGAAATAAATCCCACATGTGATGTTGTTTTATCATTAGACAGTTTGCATTTGCAAAGAAGCTTTTCAGCAGATATACACTGCTGTAATGATTTGTGTTTTTATGGTAATAAAATTTCATTTAATTTCTAAGAGAAAGTATAGTAATACACATTATAAACACAATAATACACAAAATAAACACAGAGATAAACACGGAAATACACATTATAAACACAGTAAACACATTATAAACACAGTAATATATTGTTAGATTTCTTCCGGTGCCACAGAAAGGATTTTGTTTTCCACTGCAAAATGTTTTGAATATGTTTTGTTGCCTGAATGAACATGACCTGCCACATGGGCCTTGCTATTTATATCAAAACTCCAAACAACATTTGGTATAACAACTTTCCACTAGAGGGCGCTGAACACCAAGGGTAGAAGACGCTACACAAGGGGTTTTCTTTTGCCTGCCACTGCAAAGGTTAGTGGAGGTGCCTGAAAGAGATCCTGGCAGGGAATCAGAGGAGACTAAAGCATTGTCAAAACAGTAGTGAGGGCTTTCCCTGACAGTTGGTTGGCGAGCATATTTATAGACAACATGCGTGAGTGTTTTAGGAAACTGGGGATCAACGGCTGTACTCGGCAAGGGCTTCCACTGGGCTGGCTGGCAGGAAGTATTTATGGATTACTGTGGTGTTAGTGCTCTATTGGGGGATCACCACAGTAGAATCACGAGTAGAAGGAAACACAATGGAACATCTTTCAAAAGGTTTACCTTAAGTGTATGATTATTGCCTTTTAACTGTGTCCCATGCCTGCCAGAAATGATTGCCTTTCAGGGCTGAATGACCTTTATTACATTACATGGAAATGGGATTGATTGTTTGAAATGTATGTTACATATGCAGTTATATTTTATAATGCCAGGATGTCATTCAGGCTTTTCATCTAGTATGAATTCCCTGCACACTATTGAGAAAGAGAATAGTCTTTTCAGACTCAAAATATTGGCACATTGAACCATGTCACAGACTGTAGTATAAAACTCTGTGGATGGAGCTGAAACAATGATGTGAAACAATGATGTGACATCTGTTCTGCCATCTTGATGCACGTTCCCCATAGCCTTCATTAGATCATGCCTTCTCAGCATGGAAGAGCCTAGTGTGTTGGTATTTGCTACTTGATGCATGTTGTAAACAGAATATACTGGTGGTATGGTAAGTACATAACTAATACATTGAGTGTACAAAACATTAGGAACACCTGCTCTTTCCACAACAGACTGACCAGGTGAAAGCTATAATCCCTTATTGATGTCACTTATGTCAATCAATCACATGTATTTATAAAGCCCTTTTTACCTCAGACGATGTCACAAAGTGCTGTACAGAAACCCAGCCTGAAACCCCAAACAGCAAGCAATGAAGATGTTCAAAGGTTCATAGATGACCAAAGATATCCACTTCAAACAGTGTAGATGAAGGGGAGGAGACAGGTTAAAGAATCATTTTTAAGCCTTCAGACAATTGAGACATGGAATGTGACAAGACAACGCAGGAGTGGCTTCGATACAAGTCTCAATGTCCTTGAGTGGCCCAGCCAGAGCCCAGACTTGAACCCAATCGAACATCTCTGGAGTGACCTGAAAATAGCTGTGCAGCGACACTCCCCATCCAAACTGACAGAGCTTGAGAGGATCTGCAGAGAGGAATGGGAGAAACTCCCCCAATACAAGTGTGCCATGAAGACTCAAGGCTGTAATCGCAGTCTGAATACTTATGTAAATGTGATATTTCCGTTTTTTTGTTTTTGTTAAAATGTATTATATTATATAATGTAATATTTCTAAAAACATGTTTTTGGTTTTTCATTATGGAGTAGTGTGTGTAGATTGATGAGGTGGGAAAAAATGTAATCCATTAAAGAATAAGGCTGTGACGTAACAAAATATGGAAAAGTCAAGGGGTCTGAATACTATCAGACTGCACTGTACCGAGGCTCAAACCCAGGAAGTCTCTCACAAACACATGACCTCCTGAAGCATCTTAACCAGTCACGCCACCAAAAAGCTAACCTATTCAGCAGCACAGTGGAGACGCTGCAGGCTGAGGACTGAGGTTCACAGATCCCCATCTGCTACACAATCAATAACCAGTTTAGGAAAAAGCATTTTAATGTTTGGGTAATGCTATACTTTTACACATTTACCAAAGGGTTCTAATTGCAATGAGTTAGATGCTAAATATCTTTGTCAGCATAGTGGAGGCTTCACACATAGCGGAGGCTTCACACTTAGTGGAGGCTTCACACAGCGGAGGCTTCACACATAGCGGAGGCTTCACACATAGTGGAGGCTTCATACATAGTGGAGGCTTCACACATAGGGAGGCTTCAAACATAGTGGAGGCTTCACACATAGTGGAGTTCACACATAGTGGAGGCTTCACGTTAGTGGAGGCTTCATACATAGTGGAGGCTTCACACATAGTGGAGGCTTCACACATAGTGGAGGCTTCACACAGAGCTGAGGCGTCACAGTTTTATGAGAAGGCTATAAATAGAATCCACAGTGGCGGGAGAGGTTGGAATGAAGGCCCAACAGTCAGCCAACACAGACTAGATACATGTGTCAGAAGGCAGTCATGGAGCAGTGAGCAGTTACCTACTCTGTCAGATTACTTTAGTTGCAGGTTTTGTGAAATCTGTGGTTCTGAAACACAATGGCCACCCTCCATGCTGACTACATTGAAGACACATGCAAGTTCTCAGAACGCCTGGATTGATGTTCATTAACATATCAGCTAACCACATCATATGGTGTAGCAATCTGACATGGCACACAACCAATAAGAGACTCTGGAATCATGATTCTATGTGACCTAAAGAGAAAGGTCCTGCCCCAAGGCCTTGGAGTGTGAGGGCAAGTTGATCAGACACATTGGTTCCACACTGATGTCACTTCAATGTTGTGAATTTAAACAGACTTAGTGTTCAACAAGTAAATAGGAAGAGGGAAGTGGATTATGAACAGGTTCTGAAGGAGGAAATATTAACTACTGGAAGAAGGAAGATTATCTCGAAAGTCAGTCTGTGTGCCACATTATTGTATTAGAGGAGCTATTAGGGTGATTCCTGAAGGAACTAGAGCAACAAAAAAACGTTTTTTTTTTTTTTTTTTTTTTGGGGGAATATTTTGTTTCACAAACAACACAAAAACAAGACGCCAACTATACAAAACATTCTCTCAGATGGTCAACATGCGATTTCCAAATTCGTATCTTTGAGAAATAACAACATTTACGACATTTAACGACCCTGTTAAAATTCAGGTATGTGGTTCTGGGTAATGGCTGAACTGAACATGGCGAGAGTAGGGGAGGGTGTTGTGTACCTCCATGCAAGTTGATTTGCTAAGTTTAATTGAAATTGTTTTCATATTGGCTTAGATGTAGTGGTAGAAATATCGCGATGTTAAAGTGTACCGTTATTATGACTGTTTGACATAGTAGGACTTGTTGGTACATGGCCCTGGTATAAATTGCAGAACTATAAAGCAGAAGCTCCTATCATCAGGTCTTCAGTCATCCCAGATATAACAGCTGCCATAGAGGTCTAGCCTATTACCGAATCAGCAGTTAAAAGGTAGACTGCCCTTAAAAACCAACTTCTCGTTTGGAAAACGGCCTATAATGCATGATATGAGTCAGAAAACATTTACTCTAGTGTCAACATTGACTACAAACTGTGAATAGGATCATTTTGGTCATAAAAACGAAGTTTGGTAAGTGACTGAGTAACAACGGGTACATGAAGGTTTGGTTAGGATTACAATTATGGCAACAATTCATACAAACTAGGGTTGTGCAGATCTCATCTCAGTACTACTAATCGTATTCGTTTTATCACACTTGATACTTATAATCGTATTTACTCGTGATCGAAACCCGGACGTGCGCCCTTAAATGCCCTAAATGCATGGTAAATCCTTCACCTCACAGCGCATGTCAGATCACACCCTTATGTTCACCTCACAGCGCATGTCAGATCACACCCTTATGTTCCTTCACCTCACAGCGCATGTCAGATCCTTATGTTCCTTCACCTCACAGCGCATGTCAGAGCACACCCTTATGTTCCTTCACCTCACAGCGCATGTCAGATCATATCCTTATGTTCCTTCACCTCACAGCGCATGTCAGAGCACACCCTTATGTTCCTTCACACATGTTGTTCAAAGGTAAAAGGCTGATGAAAAGGCCTCTGGTTTACTTACTTAGTCCTATTCAATGATAAACTAAATAGGCTAATACATCGCCTAATGTATGGCTGCTTACCACTGCCTGCATGCATTCCAGAACACAGAGGTTATTGTGAATTCTCTAGCCCCATGTATTGTTTCACTTTAGAGCGGAGCAAAACCTTTCCCTCCTGACATTTACGCCACAACATTTATACAACCAAAATAAATATAATGTTATTTTTTAATGATCTGTTTCTCGGTAAACATGACTCGGTGAGAATAAATAATAATAGCAAGCAAGCATGGGTTTGGATCACGACATAACGTAACGTAACATAACAGACGTCATAACAGACGTCGGCAATGGAATAATTATACGGACAGACAAAGTAGACGTACTAAACCAGGGTTTCCCAAAGTCGGTCCTGGTAGACAGGCCGAAAAAAAAAACATAAACGCTCAGCAAAGTCAATCAGGAAATAACTAGATTTAACAACATCTGAATAGCTATGGATTCTGATTCATACACGATGTTTGGAGAGACTTTATAACCTTGAATGAAACAGAGCCGAGCGTGTGACTGGGGAATGAGAGCAGAGGAGAGCGGCCTGTTCTTATCCAATCGTTGCAGCAGGCTCAACCGATGCCACTCCCCATTTCTTTTCAAACAGAAGAACTAGCCAATAGTTGTTAGAGCACACAGCACTTCACACTATTTGAGTTAAAGAGATACGTGCTGCACATCCCATCCCCTAGGGGGCAGTGGAGGCGGGGCCAAGCAATGAAGCTCTGGTCTGCATTAGAGGTCTGTGGTGTGTACAACTGGGAGGGATTACTGAGCTAATCTGCTGATCATTATGAATAGGTTCTGAAAGAGGAAACATTAACTACTGGAAGAAGGAAGATTATCTAGAAAGTCAGTCTGTGTGCCACATTATTGTATTAGAGAAGCTATTAGGGTGATTCCTGAAGGAACTAGAGCAACAAAAAAAAATCATTATTTTGTGGATTTTCACCTCATTAAATCCATAGAAGGTCTGTTGAAGGAAGGATTGTTGACATATATTTTACATTTGTTTTGTTTTTTTGAGGGGTTAAATGTTTTGTTTCACAAATATTTTGTTCCACCAGCAGGGCTTTTATTTTGTATCTTTCTTTTGACATCCCCTTTTAGAGTTTTCTGTATTATTATGGACTGTTACAAAAGATACTCGTATCATAATGATATTTGGAAAACTCTCCATATCCTTTAAGATACCGTTTCGTCCAAGTACTCGGTACCCCCTTATTCTACAGTATGATGTGAAGAATGGTTTAATCCACATGGAACTGTTAGACTTGAAAGTTATCTGAACACTTTGTTTAGAATATCTACATGAATTCAGCAATCGCATGTTTCTCATATTACTCTGTAGGCTACTCAGTCTGAGAAGTGTTCCATCCTCCTGCTTCTCATATTACTCTGTAGGCTACTCAGTCTGAGAAGTGTTCCATCCTCCTGCTTCTCATATTACTCTGTAGGCTACTCAGTCTGAGAAGTGTTCCATACTCCTGCTTCTCATATCTGCTTGTAGTTATTGTACTCTGCTTGTAGTTATTGTAGTTATTGTACTCTGCTTGTAGTTATTGTAGTTATTGTACTCTGCTTGTAGTTATTGTAGTTATTGTACTCTGCTTGTAGTTATTGTAGTTATTGTACTCTGCATGTAGTTATTGTACTCTGCATGTAGTTATTGTACTCTGCTTGTAGTTATTGTACTCTGCTTGTAGTTATTGTACTCTGCTTGTAGTTATTGTACTCTGCTTGTAGTTATTGTACTCTGCTTGTAGTTATTGTACTCTGCTTGTAGTTATTGTACTCTGCATGCAGTTATTGTACTCTGCTTGTAGTTATTGTAGTTATTGTACTCTGCTTGTAGTTATTGTAGTTATTGTACTCTGCATGTAGTTATTGTAGTTATTGTAGTTATTGTACTCTGCTTGTAGTTATTGTACTCTGCTTGTAGTTATTGTACTCTGCTTGTAGTTATTGTACTCTGCTTGTAGTTATTGTACTCTGCTTGTAGTTATTGTAGTTATTGTACTCTGCTTGTAGTTATTGTACTCTGCTTGTAGTTATTGTAGTTATTGTACTCTGCATGTAGTTATTGTAGTTATTGTAGTTATTGTACTCTGCTTGTAGTTATTGTACTCTGCTTGTAGTTATTGTACTCTGCATGTAGTTATTGTACTCTGCATGTAGTTATTGTACTCTGCTTGTAGTTATTGTACTCTGCTTGTAGTTATTGTACTCTGCTTGTAGTTATTGTACTCTGCTTGTAGTTATTGTACTCTGCTTGTAGTTATTGTACTCTGCTTGTAGTTATTGTACTCTGCATGTAGTTATTGTACTCTGCTTGTAGTTATTGTAGTTATTGTACTCTGCTTGTAGTTATTGTACTCTGCATGTAGTTATTGTAGTTATTGTACTTATTGTACTCTGCTTGTAGTTATTGTACTCTGCTTGTAGTTATTGTACTCTGCTTGTAGTTATTGTACTCTGCTTGTAGTTATTGTACTCTGCTTGTAGTTATTGTAGTTATTGTACTCTGCTTGTAGTTATTGTACTCTGCTTGTAGTTATTGTAGTTATTGTACTCTGCTTGTAGTTATTGTAGTTATTGTACTCTGCATGTAGTTATTGTACTCTGCTTGTAGTTATTGTACTCTGCATGTAGTTATTGTACTCTGCTTGTAGTTATTGTACTCTGCTTGTAGTTATTGTAGTTATTGTACTCTGCTTGTAGTTATTGTAGTTATTGTACTCTGCTTGTAGTTATTGTACTCTGCTTGTAGTTATTGTAGTTGTTGTACTCTGCTTGTAGTTATTGTACTCTGCTTGTAGTTATTGTACTCTGCTTGTAGTTATTGTACTCTGCTTGCTGGACCCATGAAGCAAACTGTGTCACATCCCAGATGGAATGTCATGTTGTCCATGTTCTCCACCCCTCCTGCCACCTGACTACACATGAGAGCAGCTCCTACATCTCAGCAACGCACTCGACAGCTTTCATCTGTGCAGGGGACACATTGACTCTGTACCGGTACCCCTTGTATATAGCCTTTCTACTGTTATTTTATAGCTTTTTTAAAAATTACTTGATATTTTTCTATTTATTTTTTATTTGAGTTTTTATTTATTTTCTACTTCAGTTTATTTGAGTAAATACTTGCTTAACACTTATTTTTCTTAAAACTGCATTGTTGGATAAGGGCTTGTAAGTAAGCATTTCACTGTCTACACCTGTTGTATTCGGCGCATGTGACAAATAACATTTTATTTGACTTGACATCGGGTACTTTGTCTTAGGCGCACAGGGAGCAAGGAGACACTGCCTGGGATCTGTCTGTTGATGAGCTGGAAGCGTTCATTTAAATCCTTTATGGCCATTTCAATCCTGTAAATCCGTAGAGCATTCGGGGGGAAAGAGATATTTATGGGATACCTTTCTTTTGAGAAACCATGGTATGGGATCGCTTCAGAGAGATCATGCATTACCTCCGTTTTGATGACGAAGAAACGACAACGCGATGGCCGGAAACAGACAAATTCGCCATGGTATCCAACATATAGATGACTATTTTTGTCTGCTGTCATATCGACACATATTCATTATAATGCCATTATTGCTTTTGTGCTGAAGTTCACTTAGCACCGATAATCATGTTTAGGCTACTGATGTTTTCATAGTTGTAACAAAGGCACTCCACTAATAAAATAAATTGAACATTTGAATTTTAGTTTTACATATATCCCTCAGTAGCCTAACATAAACTAATGAAAATGCTATTGTGTTATTTGAAAAATACATATTTTTCATATTCTTATGTTACCGTCATAAACACAAACAAATTATATTTTTGTGATAATATATCTGAAATGTATTAATTACTCTTTTAGAATGTTGCAGTCAGAATGGGAGAGGTTCCCTCAAGACCCAGTGGTTCTTGTAAACTGAACAACCTTCTATTCAACTCCTTCTATTCAACTCCTATTCAACTCCTTCTGTTCAACACCTTCTATTCAACTCCTTCTGTTCAACTCCTTCTATTCAACTCCTTCTATTCAACTCCTTCTATTCAACTCCTTCTATTCAACTCCTATTCAACACCTTCTGTTCAACACCTTCTGTTCAACACCTTCTGTTCAACACCTTCTATTCAACTCCTTCTATTCAACTCCTTCTATTCAACACCTTCTATTCAACTCCTTCTATTCAACTCCTTCTATTCAACTCCTTCTATTCAACTCCTTCTATTCAACACCTTTTTGTTCAACTCCTTCTATTCAACTCCTTCTATTCAACTCCTTCTGTTCAACTCCTTCTATTCAACTCCTTCTATTCAACTCCTTCTATTCAACTCCTTCTATTCAACTCCTATTCAACTCCTTCTATTCAACTCCTATTCAACACCTTCTATTCAACTCCTTCTATTCAACACCTTCTATTCAACTCCTATTAAACTCCTTCTATTCAACACCTTTTGTTCAACTCCTTCTATTCAACTCCTTCTATTCAACTCCTTCTATTCAACTCCTTCTGTTCAACTCATTCACAAGCAGACAGGAACACTTTCCATTTTTTTTAAATTGGTCTTACAGTAGAGGGACTGGAAGTGATGTGTTTCACCTCTAAACATTGATCATTGGTGTGCTTGGCTAGGACGAGTCCCCTGCTCTCTCAGAAAGGCTTGTGTTCCAACAGTTGCAGCTGAAAGGGGAGGTTGTGGGATTCCCAGTTTTATTTATGTTCTCTGTTATGGACTTTACTTTTATTGTCATTGACTGGTTATTCCTGCGATCTCTGTTGTTTACATTTGAAAGTCTAAAAATAAAGCTGTCCAAAAGAAGCAGGTATTTGACTGGTCCGTTTAATGGCCATATCAGTTATATGTCTGTTCCATATATGGTCACATCCTCTGGTGCACAGCCCAAATTGCAGCACATCTACCAATAAACCAATGTCAAATTACCTGAGATATATTGCTGTGGAAGCTGGATGTATTTCTGACACACTCATTTCTGAACATGGCCATGTTGGGATTGTAAATGATCTGTTGCTTTGGTACACTTGTGACTCTGCCATCGACTTTATGGGATCAAATGTTAGTTTCATGAACAGCTCAGCAGGTTTGATACCATCTCTATGACAGAGGGTCATAAAGCAATCCAAAACTACTTTAGGCTGCATGTATTTCTGACATCCAGTTTAGGATCACGGTCATGGTTGGAGAAGGTCACTAGGCAGGGTAATAATTGTGGACTTGTTTGTCCAAAGATCTGTAAAGCTTTCTGTAAAAACACAACAGCTCCTCATTTGATCCAAGTGTTTCTCCTTGTAAATGGCATCTATATTCATTTATCCTCCATTGACTTCACACTGCATGCTGAAAGGTGAAGACTCATACTCTTACTGTAGACCAAGAGAGATCTGATACAGGCCAGCACATTATTTTGACCGCCCAGTCATAGGACTGTCTTCTGCTACTGCACGACAAGCAGTACCGAGCACCATGCCGAAGGTCCAAAAGGCTTCTAAACAGCTCTAACCCCAAAGCCTTAAGACTCCTAAACAGCTAATTCAAGGGCTACCCAGATATCTTTACGTTGTTACTTTCAAGTTTATTATCTATATGCATGGTCACTTTAACTCTACCTACATGTAAATAATACCTCAATTACCTCGACTAACCGGTGCCCCCCGCACATTGACTCTGTACTGGTAGCCCCCCTG